>NC_066551.1:11222514-11308556 GCF_024679095.1 Eriocheir sinensis
GTAGTGTATTGCAGAAGACAGCGTCGTTCAGCGGATGAAAGTAAGTATGAGAGGACATAATTATACGACAATCCGTGTGTGTGTGTGTGTGTGTGTGTGTGTGTGTGTGTGTGTGTGTGTGTGTGTGTGTATTCGCACGCGGTGTACTTATGTAAATTGGTAAGTAGGCAGGTAGGTAGGGGAAATGATGATGTTAATAATAATAATAATAATAATAATAATAATAATAATAATAATAATAATAATAATAATAATAATAATAATAATAGCAATACTGCTCATATTTCTTTAGACGAGGCCTACCCAAGACCACGTCCGGCCGCCCCGAGTGACCAGCAGGAGAGGACCATCACTAACAACAGCCTGTGCGAGCCCTTTGCAGCCTGCAGGGACGAGGCCGCCGCCGGGGCACCCAAGGAAATAATCCCTATATATGAAAACAGCCTGTACGAGGCCTTCGCAGCCTGCAGGGACGGGGCCGCCGCCGGGGCACCCAAGGAAATAATCCCTATATATGAAAACAGCCTGTACGAGCCCTTCGCAGCCTGCAGAGACGAGGCCGCTGGCGGGGGACCGAATTGAACAACGAACGTCATGGACGAAAGCCTCTATGGCACCTTTGAAAGCTGCAGAAGTGCTGCCGCGGCCACAGCGACGAGGACACATACACTGAGTGTGTGGCTAAATAAGCGCTGCCGCTTCCGCCAATCAGTGCCTACCTCCATGGTGGAAACCATCTCTGCAAACTGTCTCCGATTGTCACAAGAGTCGGCGGAACTGCCAGTCAGAGATACCTGTTTGCAAAAAGATTTGACTGACTACACGACTGAATGGTTTCGCCTCTGCCAGTCAGTGAATACAGCCACTACGTATAGTAGTAACTGTTTACTGCCTCCACACATACTTTCGCTTCTGCCAGTCAATGAATACAAAATCTTCAACGTTCCCTCCGCATTACCTTACACACATATGTATTTAATGCACCTATAGAGACCTGCTCCCCTTCCTCCTTCCCTTTCCCTCCCCTTCCTTTCCCCTTTCCTTCCCTTCCCTTCCCTTTTATTTCCTTTCTTTTTCCCTTCCCTTCCCTTCTTCCTCCTTCCTTCCTGGCCCTTCCCAAGACTTGCTCCCCCAACATCTCTTGTTTACCCTCCCCTTCTTTCCTTTCTCCTTCCTTCCCCTTCCTAATTTTCACCTCCTTTTTTCTTCCATTCCTTAACTCCGTTCCTCCTTCCCCTTCCCAAGTTTTCTCCATCTCTCACTTTCTCTTTATCCTCATCTCCCTTCCTTCCATCCTTTCTTCCTTCTCTTTCCTAATTTTTCCTCCCAGTGTTTTCTCCTTTACAGATTCAATTTCTCTTTACCCGACAAACGACGCCTTACTAAGCTCTTTCCTGTCTCCTAATTTATGGTGCGGCAAATGATCGGAGCTGTATGATTGGAACTGCATTAGTATTAGTATTGGGATAAGTGTTAGTATTAGTATTTGCATCTGTTCTGTTTGTTGATGCTACAAATGATCTGAAGTGTATTAGTAGAACTGTATTAGTATATCAGTAGTAATTAAGGTATTATTAGTATCAGGATCGGAATTAGTATTAGTATTCGTATCAGTATTTGTATTAGTGTTAGTATCTGTATTTGTGTTAGTATCAAAATTAGTATTAGTGTTTGTAGAGTATTAGTGTTTGTATTAGTATACCAAGCATAAATGGCGCCACTACAAAAATTGTCTGCCCCATCACGGGCTTGGGCCGACCACCAGGCCCCTGAAGATAGCCTACCGGCGCGATAGGCGGAGATGTAAAAAAAAAAAATAATAATAAATAAAAAAATCAGGATTACCACCGATATTAGTATTAGTATTTGTATCAGTATCAGCATTAGTATTAGTATTTGTATCAGTATCAGCATCAGTATTAGTATTAGTTTTGTATCAGTATCAGCATTAGTATTAGTATTTGTATCAGTATCAGCATTAGTATTAGTATTAGTTTTGTATCAGTATCAGCATTAGTATTAGTATTTCCATCAGTATCAGCATTATTATTAGTATTTATATCAGCGTCAGCATAAATATTAGTATCAGAATTTTTGTTAGTATTAGTATCTGTGTTTTCTGTTTGCCGATGCTACAAATGATCTGATTTTTATTAGTAAAACCGCAGTTAAATTAGTAAATTATATAAGTATTATTAGAGCTGTATTAGTATGAGGAGGCGGTGGCTACGTGGTCAGCGCACTAGCGCGGTGTCCAGGAGAACGAGGGTTCGTGTCCCGCCCGCCGCGACAAACAAGCTGGCTATTTTTTATTCATCGCCGAGTAGCTCAAGACTTAGCATTTACTTATCCCTGTCTGTCTGCCTGCGTATATGTGTTAATCTGTCTGTTAATCCGACTCTCTCTCTCTCTCTCTCTCTCTCTCTCTCTCTCTCTCTCTCTCTCTCGTCATTACTTCCTCAGCCGCGCAGCAACAGGAAGGAAATGTTATAAGTGTGTGTGTTTTGCATTTACCGGAAACTCGAATCACATAAATTCAGAGAAGACGAAAAAAGAGGAGAGAAAAAAAGCAGGCCATGTACTCACTCTTACAACGGAGGCAGGCAACTGCCTGGGACCCATCCGCAACGAACCTGAGAGAAATATGAACGAATGTAAGGAGGATAAAATATATATAAAAAAATACGTCAGTTAAATATAAGGAGAATGAAATATCTACCCTCTTATTGCAAGCCTTTCCCTTATAGACACTTCCCTTAAGATCAGTTCTCACATTATGCCTGAAAGTAATATGAATGATTTTGTACGGAAGAAAAAATATATGAAAAAAATACCTCAGTTCAATCTAAGGGAAAAGAACTATATACATTTTTATTATAATTCTTTCCGTTATAGGTTGTTCCCTTAATTAAGATCAGTTCTCACATTATGCCTGAAAGAAATATGAATGATTGTAAGGAATGAAAAAAAAAATACTGTTAATTATATCTACGGAGAAATATATACATACATACACCCATATCACAAGCTTTCCCTTCACTTAAGATCAATTCATGCAGACAGTATCCGTGGAAAGACTAAAAACGAATGTGAGGAAGAAAAAAAAAGCAGTTAAATTTTATGGAGAAAGAAAAATGTGCCCTTTTTTACAAGACCTTCTCTAATAGGCACTTCCCTCAAGATCAGTTTTCACGTAATGCCTGAAAGAAATATGAACGAATGTAACGAATGAAAAACAAAATAAGTGCGGTAACTCTACAGAGAAAAAAATATATACATACATATCCTACACATCCTACAGTCATATCACAAGCTTTCCCTTACCTTACGATTAGTTCACATAATATCCCTGGAAAGAATATGAATGAATGTAATGAAAAAAAATGTGGGTTTGTTGAATTTACGGAGAAAGGATGAAATGCACACACTCGTATAACAGTCTCTCCCTTCCTAGGCTATTCATAAAGACCATTTTTAACACTATCCGTGAGAGAAATGTGAACGAATGAAGAAACAAAACATCAAAGTCCTTCCCTTAAATCTACGGAAAAACGCATACACCCATAACACAAGTTCTCCGTTCCTAAGCTATTCCCAAGAGATTATTTGTAACATTACCCATAAAAGAAAAACAACTCATCCTACTCCTTCTTCCTCTCCCCTCCTCCTCCTCCTCCTGCATCTGTTTCAAGAACTTTTTTTTATTGTCCCGGAAAAGTTTTAAAGTTTTGTGGGTAGGAGAGAGAGAGAGAGAGAGAGAGAGAGAGAGAGAGAGAGAGAGAGAGAGAGTATTAATGAATATATGTATAATCAAATAAATTGGAGATGTTTGTAATAAATTGAATGTAATCCTCCTCCCCACCGCTCTCTCTCTCTCTCCAAAGCAAAATTAACAAACAAACAAACGTACATATCCTTTTTCTTTACATTCCTTCCTTTCTTCTTTCTTTATTTCCTTACACTCCTCCCTTCCTCTCTTCCTTCCTTCTTTCATTCATTCATTCATTCATTTATTCTTTCTTTCTGTAATTCGTTCCTTTCTTTTTTTTCTTCTTCCCTCCTTCCCACCTCTCAGCCCCCTTCCTTCTTTCCTATGACTAAGTGTGTGTGTGTGTGTGTGTGTGTGTGTGTGTGTGTGTGTGTGTGTGT
This sequence comes from Eriocheir sinensis, assembly GCF_024679095.1. Lineage (NCBI taxonomy): Eukaryota > Metazoa > Arthropoda > Malacostraca > Decapoda > Varunidae > Eriocheir > Eriocheir sinensis. The sequence continues at coordinate 11,226,664 of NC_066551.1, forward strand.
GTGTGTGTGTGTGTGTGTGTGTGTGAGTTTTAATAATAATAATAATAATTATAAATATAAACGGTTTATTGTATGAAGAACCAAGCAGCCCTGGGACTGAAAATATACATCAGTGGAAGATGAAACATGGAAGTAAATGAATGATACAAATGAACAAAAAAATGATACATAATAAAAATGAAAATGGAAGTAACAATAATAGCAACAATAACAATAATGATAATAATAATAATAATAATAATAATAATAATAATAATAATAATAATAATAATAATAACAATAATAGCAATACTGATCATATTCCTTTAGACGAGGCCTACCCAAGACCACGCCCGGCCGCCCCAAGTGACCAGCAGGAGAGGACCATCACTAACAACAGTCTGTGCGAGCCCTTTGCAGCCTGCAGGGACGAGGCCGCCGCCGGGGCACCCAAGGAAATAATCCCTGTATATGAAAACAGCCTGTACGAGGCCTTCGCAGCCTGCAAGGACGGGGCCGCCGCCGGGGCACCCAAGAAAATAATCCCTATATATGAAAACAGCCTGTACGAGCCCTTTGCAGCCTGCAGGGACGGAGCCGCTGCCGGGGCACCCAAGAAAATAATCCCTATATATGAAAACAGCCTGTACGAGCCCTTTGCAGCCTGCAGGGACGGAGCTGCCGCCGGGGCACCCAAGGAAGCAAACTAAAACACGTCACAGCATCCGTCACTCCAAACGGGCGACAAGACGGGAGGTAGTACAGTGAGGCTTCAGAAGCCACGAAAAGCTTGGGAGGCGGTGCAAGAGCATCGAATTCCCGTTCTTTCCGTTCCCCGACCAGTCCACAGAGATAGGAGAAGGGAGCAAGGCTTCAGAAGCCGCTAAAGAACGAGGAGGAGGAAAGCCGAAAGTCGAAAAAGACCTAAACCCCAACCAAAACTGAGTGGATCAGTCAGGGCCACGAGGAAAACTGGAGTTATGTCAGAGGACATCCTTTACAAGGAGCCCTTTTTAAGGTCAGCGACAGCCCTCCCGAGGGAAGAAGGACTAGCCAGTCGTAGCAAACCGCACCCTCCGGCTGAAGAAGCCAAGAGGCACAGGGCGTGCAAAGGCCAGAGCTTGTGACCGCGGAACTAGAAGGTCGCCGAGTAGCCCTGCGCTACACGGAGAAGATTTTGACTAGCCAGCAAAAGGAAGTCATGACCGTGAAACGGCGGGGGTGAAACAAAAGAATCATTCTTCTGTCTTCAGTACCAGTGAAACACCCCAACCTTAACCGCAAGAGGGCAAGCTGGGCGGCAAGAGAACTACGAAAAATCGTGCTTTCTCCCTCGCACCAGAGAGAAAGAAAAAGTCGGCGATAGCGAGGCTCCAAAAGCTACGCAACGCCTATCCAGACCCTGCTAGCCACCAAGGCTAGCCACTACGAAAACTAGGTGAAAGGGGCAGGAGGGGCGAAGAAAAAGAAGAGGTGACACGAAGTATCACCCAACTCCTCAAGGGAAAACGAAAGTCCCAGTCCTTCGCCGAAGGGGAGAGACGAAAAAACGCCACAAAAAACGCCTTCGAAGAGGAGGCGGAGGAGGCCGCACGCACGCTGGGCCGTAGGGAGAGGAGACCGCACACCGTCGGACAGCTCTGGTCAACGACGCCGCGTCCCTAGAAACGGCCACGAATTCCTGTGCCCTCGATGCTAAGAACCAGGCACACACCCACTCCGCCTATTGATGATGAAGCAGAGTGGGAGAGGAGGGGGTGAAGGGTCAGGAGGGAGGAGCCCAAGGCCCCTCCCCCCTCGCCATGCCACACAGGAAGGGCTGTTGACTTACCAGGAGAAGACGTAGAAGACCCGCAAGCAGTGACGAAGGGTCACGAAAACGTCACTCCATCCTTCACCCCGATCAGAACGGATGAGGCTGTCAAGCGGCGAGTCCATAAGGCACGAAGGGCAGACCCCAGCCCCCTTCAACCGGCGAAAGGAGAAGGGGAAGTGGGGGTGGGGGGTGGGGAGGCCCGTGCCCCATATAACCCATGCACCGCTCCCGCCTGGGAAGGAGGGATAGGACGGGCCCTGACACGAAGTCCCCTTGGCGCCGCGGGAAGCCGGCTAGGAGCTAAAAGCCCCCCTTCCATGACGCACTGGGAGAGAAGTGGCTTACCTTATGTAGCGCGTTGATGACCAGCGTGGAGCGACAATGGGGCCACGAAGCGTCGCGCCTCATCCCTCACAACAGCAGAGAGCAGGGAGAGATCGGCGAAGTTCCATCCCGCACGAAAACGCCGGCCTCAACCCGTCGCTCACAGAAATCGGAGAAGGGGAGAGGGGGGGTCGGGACGCCAACAGTCACCATGCTCCGCCTCCCTTTCCCGGGAAGGAAAGCAAAGGCAGGCAGGGAGGAGGGGATGGGTGGCGACGGCTGCGAAGACGAAGCCCCTCTCGGCGCCGTAAGCCACTATCACTCCGTCAGCCTAAAGGTGAAGGTGCAGAGTGGGCTGGGGACTGGCCAGGACATTAGGCTTACCTTATAGAGATGATCAGTGTGGAAAGACGCCAGGGGGGCTGGGACCTGGGCGCCTAGGGAAGTCACCAGGCTCCGTCTCCCTTTCCGGGGAAGGAAGGGACAGACAGACCGGGAGGAGCAGAGTGGCGACGGCTGAGAAGAGGAAGCAGCCCACTCGGCTCCAAAGGATCGACGAAACTCAACAACCCCTGCCTTCAACCAGCGAGTGGAGAAGGGGAAGAGGGGGGAGAGCTGGCCAGTGTGCCAAAACACACCGTGCTCCGACTCTCCTTTCGGGCAGGAAGAAAGAGAAGGGCCGGGAGAAGGGGCGAGTAGCAAAGGCTACAAAACGCCGCACCCACCCACTCCACCTATGGTCGTCAGTAGGGCAGTGGGGCGGGGGAGGAGGGGATGCGTAGCGGCGGCTACTAAGCAAAACCCTCGGCGCCAAGTCCACACGCACACACACTGATATCAAAAGATAACATATCGAGTAAGCCGGGGAAGCCCTTGGCGCTCTCAACCACACCCACCCACTTCACCCTTGGTCAGAAGGGGAGCGGGGCAAAGGGGGGGGGGGGAAGAGGGGTTGAGTAGCGGCAGCTACGAGACAACACACCCTCTGCACCGTAAACCACACACACACCCTCTCCCCCTATAAAGATAGGGCAGAGTGGGGCGGGGAAGGGCCAGGCCAGGAGATCAGGAACAGAAGCCGATGCCACACTCAGGTCACAGTAGTCGTCCCACAGGTCACCCGTCGATGACCAGCGTGGGGCAGAAGACGAAGTCGATATCACGATGGGCAGCGAGAGAATGAGCTGTGTGTGTGAGAGAGTGATCCGTGGGGGTGCGCGGAGCTGCCAGACGTGTTCCTTCCTGCTTCATTGGGTTCATGTGGTTCTAGTGCAGCCTGGTTTCTTTTCGAACCAGATGTGGGATAAGGTTGCCGTTTTTATCCAGGGTTGTCCTGGAGCGCGATCGAATCCTCTATCGCTAGCAAGTGCACTAGCTCGGAGGGGACCTAAAAAATTGAATTGTGAATTGTGTGTGTGTGTGTGTCTATGTGTTGTTTGTGTGGATGTGTGTGTGTGTTGTTTGTGTGGATGTGTGTGTGTGTGTATGTTGAGTGAGTGAGTGTGTGTGTTTGACAGTGTGCCAATAGCTTTTCATGAGGGGTCTTTTGGGCGACCCCAGCCCATTAATGGAGCGGGCGAATTTGATTTATTTATAATGGCTGCCGAGATATATGACTTCCTTCGCCCATGCTGACCCCTGGTGCTCAACTTGAACGAAGTCGTTGAAGTTAGGGTTGAATGAAGATCTGGGAAGCATGTGGGTAATCTTCCGCCACTCACCGCTGGTTTGAAAAATCAACGTGTTTCGATGGGACTCGAACCTAGGTCCATCGGCTCACCACGCCCGCACGCTGACCACTCGGCCACCGCTTCCCCGTGTGTGTGTGTGTGTGTGTGTGTGTGTGAGGAGGGGGGGTTCTGACTGAGTAAACATACGCACATCACAACTTGGGAGAGCCTAAACCGAATTCTAATTCAGAATTATGATAATCATAATAATAATAATAATAATAATAATAATAATAATAATAATAATAATAATAATAATAATAATAATAATAATAATAATAATAATAATAATAATAATAATAATAATAATAATAATAATAATGACAATAATAATAATATTTATTATTATTATTATTATTATTATTATTATTATTATTATTATTATTATTATTATTATCATAATTCTTAATTAGAATTCGGTTTAGGCTCTCCCAAGTTGTGATGTGCGTATGTATACTCAGTCAGCGCCCCCCCCACACACACACACACACACACACACACACACACACACACACACACACACACACACACACAGCTTAATTTAAGCTAAGCTTAACTTTGATCTTATGATTGCCCTTCTGTCTCAGAGTTTTCTTCTGATTTAAGGTCAGGTTTATGGGATACTCTCCATTCGATAGTAGCTGAGCTACGGGGTCCATAGCAGCCTTGAATTTGCCATTCTTTTCATGAAAACTAGTATAAGATGATAGATAAACTTATTCTAAGCTATTAAAAGACTGCAGTAAATGAAATGGACAAAATAGCAAAGCTCCGCATGCCCAAATCAGGATGGGACAAACCAAATCAAGGGTACGAGACTAGACGCCACATCGGCAATGACTGAAATTTTGCCAGTTTATCTGTAGCGGTGGGCGAGACTCTAATCGATCGTAGGCCTCGCTCTAACCCGTGTCCTGAATGCTGCGCCCGCACGCTGACCACTAAGGGAAGGAAGATGTGAAAATAACCCTTACAACCTGTTTCCTTATGTACAGTAGCTCCTGACGCTATCTCTAGTGTGTGATGCGAAGGATTGTATGATGAATGGTAAGGAACACGCTGCCTGAGTACTTGTCGTCGGATATTAGGTTGGTTTCGTGGAGCGCTACTGCTAATACGCAATGCTGACCCACCTTGCGACTGCAAGCATCCATCGACATACAATAAATCAACGTTCCATAACGTTCGTTCACCACGTCAGCTTGTGCAGCACATCTGAGCCTTGGAAGTAACTGTATAGGAGGGCTCAAGAAGCTACCAATCAGTGAAAGCATTCTCAACTAACTACTTCTGCACTCAAGAAGGGAGTCGCCATTACCGGTCAAATAAAATAACCTCAAAAGTAATTTTACATAATAGTATACATAAACGCTCTCACTTCTGCCAGTCAGTGTGGCGGTAAGTCCCGTTCCCCTGATTTGGTTTGTCCCATCTTGATCTGCGCATGCGCGGGCTTTGCTATTTTGTCCATTTCATTCACTGCACTGTCTTCTAATAGTTTATACTAAGCTTAACATTGATCTTATAATTGTCCTTCTGTGTCCTCGAAGTTTAGTTTTCTTATGATTGAAGATCACAGGTCTCCATTCGAGTCTCCATTCAAAAGTAGCAGAGCTACGGGGTCCATGGCAGCCTTGAATTTGCCTTTTTTTAATGAAAACTAGTATAAGATCAAAGGTAAGCTTAGTATAAGCTATTGAAAGAGTAGTACAGGTAACTCTCGATTTACGCGAGTTTGGTTTACGCGTTTTTGAAATAACGCGGGGTCCAAAATCCAAAAAAAAAATTTATTTACACGTTTTTTCCACTTATACGCGATATTTTATGGAGTGGCCACCAGATGTCTCACGCAACTGGACTCACATAGCGCTGCGGCCACACAGTAGAGCTCAGTTCTCGCGCGCCACTTGAACAACTATACAGTACCCACGCTGCCACGCTACTTAACAATAGGGGTGGGCAGGTACCGGTACTAACGGTACTAGCTATATGGTACAGTACCGGTACCAGACTGCTCGGTACCGGTACCAATACTAGCTAGCCACTCATGGTGTCCCTCATTTCTTCCTCACACGAGTGAGGCTGAGACTGAGCGCCTGAGTGGATATCTCGGTGATATGAATATTCTCTCTCTCTCTCTCTCTCTCTCTCTCTCTCTCTCTCTCTCTCTCTCTCTCTCTCTCTCCACTGAATGAAGTGAATAAGCATATTATTCCCACCATCACTGGTAGGTTATGACAGAGAACTAGGCAAGACACAATTCACACGTTTCTGGTGACACACGCCATGCAGCTGTTTGTTGTATGGGTGTGGTTGTGTGGTTTGTAAACAATGCAAATGGCGTATTGCGTGAAATAACTCCTCGTACAAGACTCATGATGTACAGTTTCTGATATCATATTTACCCCATTATTCTCACTAATATTAATAATTAATAATGAACACATGGATATTTTTTTCCAATATGATTTTTTATGTAGCTTGTACTGCTCCTTAGTCATACAATCAAGCCACCTGTGACATCAAGATCAAGATCATACAAATGGCGCCCGACGGAAAAACGGGATAACAACAAGGCATGGGCAATCCTCCATCGATTTCAATTTTGTATAGTAGTTATTAGATCGCCCTGTATTCTATGGTAACATATTATGAGACAGCTACGGGCTATGAAGGATTATATACAATGATAAAGGAAAGTTTGTCGTTGTTATTGGATAAGACAAAAAACAGACCCTTAAAAACACCCCAAAGAAGAAAAAAATCATTAAAAATTTGTACATTCGGCGTACAAGGCGCAGGGCTAAACTTTCAGGCATTTTTTATGTGAAAAAGGTGCGCGCTATACGCTGAAAAATACGGTTTTTATTTTTCGACAGAAACCTACCTCTTGTTTAATTTACATTGTTTTTGATTTACGCGACCTCTCCAAGAACCCAATACTCGCGTAAATCGAGAGTTACCTGTAAATGAAATGGACAATAAAGCAAAGCCCGCGCATGCGCAGATCAGGATAGGACAAACCAAATCATGGGACGAGACTTACCGAAACAGTCAGTGAAAACAGCTCCTGCTACTGCTAGGCCAGGGGTTCTTAAAGTTTTTCAGCCCCTATACCCCAAAGTTCAACTCCAAGTCAACCTGATACCCTCTCTCCAATATTAGCCTACTACTCCCAAATTTTTAACCTTTAATTTCCTGTAAAAAAGAGAAAACAGGACGGCTATGAACAAACAGCTGAATTCTATGGACTCTTTATTTTTATTTTCAGTAAATAAATGAATAAAGTATAATTCTTAAACAAAATATTTCCAGGATGCCTTTTTGGATACCCCCAAGAACCGGTTTCAATACCCCCTGGGGGTACTGAGGCACTACGTACTTCAAGAACACCTACTGCTAGGTAACTGTTTCTAGCTACATGTGCCGAGGCTACGAGTCAGTGAAAACAGTCAATATAAATTGTTTTCTACACAAACACCGCTATCACTCGGTGAGAAAAGTCTTCACTGGTACTGTTTTCTACCTTCACTAAAAGTCTCCGAATAACAGTTTGTTATAGGCTTGGAGTGGTTAATGACTCACCCCTACGCAACTAAAAGCCCTGTTACTAACGTACGGAATAAAAAAAATCCTTAATAACTGCAACTAAAGAGAATTTGGACGGACGCCTTTTAAAAAAATTGTGATAGCCTAACAATAAATGTAGTGACTATATAAAAACTTGGACTGATTAATGATAAAACAAAAGTACTCGACTGAAGACTATGAGTGAATTCCGGATAGCCTAACATTAGTACGTATAACAATGAAGATGCTTAGGTATAATTTTAACTGATTTTAATAATATAACTCGCCTATTTAATAGAGTTCTATCAGCACATTAGCTTAAAATGTATCTATGAACATAACTGTAATTATGCAGAATACGACAGGGTGTCCTTGTGAAATGTACACACACAAGACATAAACTCAAGACGAACACACACATACTAACAAGGCTAACAGTTATAAACGCTAACATTGATCACAAATGGAAAAAAAAGTTATGCCACAAATATAAACGATTGTACCTCTAGTTAAGAGACAGCCTTACCCGTTAGTAGTCCACCAGGTGTAGTAGCCTCACACACATCGGGGAAAACACTTAAAAAAAAGGAAAAGAAAAGAAAACAAGGAACGTCGTTATGAGGATGCCAAACAACTCCTGTCGGCGGTCGAGGCAACACTAAAGCCTATGGAGCACCGTTGCCAGATATCGTACTCAGAGCATAACATTTACCGGTTTCTGACGCCTAAAAATTGCCAAGAAACATCAGGAATTAACTATTTTAACGATAATTACAAGTGAAGCTCCTTACTAGGGTCCACGAGACAGTTTTGGGGTCGGAAGTCGGTAAATATAAGAGGCTGAGTAAGACAATCTGGCCGCACGCCAGCGGCGGGTTCCCCCCTGCGACGGGCCGTCAATCGACAAAGGCCCGTTCCCCCTTTTTAGGGGGTAAATCCCACACAACAACACAACAACAACAATCTGGCAACGTTGATGGGTTGTGACCAGCAGGCAGCAGAGTGACGACGTGAGGAGATGATAGGGATCCGTGTAGTGACTTTTTTTTTTTTTTTTTTTGGTGTTTTCTCCACTGCCGTGCGTGAGGCAACACCTGGTGGGCTACAAATAGGTAAGGTTGTCTTTAATTATACAGTGGTGCAACTGTGTATATCCGTGGCATGACCTTTGTTTTCCCTTTGTGGTCAGCGATGTTAGTGTTTAGAAGTGTTAGCCTTGTTAGTATGTGTGTGTGTGTCGTTTGAGTTTAATAATTAATTAATTTATTTATCTATATACTTATTTACGTGTGTGTGTGTGTGTGTGTGTGTGTGTGTGTGTGTGTGTGTGTGTGTGTAGTTAGTTATAATGATTGCTTGGCCGATACATGACAAGGATATTTATAAATGTAAGTTAGCATTATTGTTTTTCCTTGTTGTATTTATGTTATTGTGTTATTATTGTTGCATATTACTGATTCTTACGAATCAGTACACACACACACACACACACACACACACACACACACACAATAAACTTGCCATAAGCTTTGTTAGCCTAACAAAGATCAAAATTGTTTTAGTATTATTTATTTCGTTATATTATTCTGGTGTCATTAATTCATGTATTAATTATTCAGAATATTCTACAGGCGTACACTGCAATGGATTAATAATAAATTTTGGATGGCCAAATATGTGATATATGTGATAATATAATATATACCTATATAGCGATGAATTTGAATGCATTGTATTGTGTTGTGTATTGTTTTATAATATATCATATCGTATTATGAAGTAGTTAGTTTAGTAGTTAGCAGTAGTTTCTTATTTAGTTGTTAGGTTGTTATTAAGAAGTTAACTGGACTAAGAAAGATTCGTCTGAACATATTGCACAAATTTTATTGCATGAGAAACTTTTGGTTTTTATGCTGATCGTTTATAAATGTTTCAAATGTTTCCTCTCGACTTCCTTTGCAGCTTAAATAAGCACTGATAATGAAAAAATAAACATAGTACTCGACAGAAGACTAATAGTGACTTATTGATAGCCTTACGATAAATGCAGCAATTATATACATCTTGGACTTGGACTGACAAATGATAAAACAAAAATACTCTACTGAAGATTAATTATGAGTAATTTTGTGATAGCCTAACAATAACTGCAGTGATTATAATTATATAACTTGGACTGACATGATAAAAGACATACTCGACAGTAGACAATGAGTTCATTCGGGATAGCCTAGCATCAGAACATATAATAATGACAATTGTTAGATAGAGCTTAAAGTGATTAATGATATAACTTGCATACATAATTTAGTTCCATCAGCACAGTTAGTGACACTTCACTGGTACAGTATATTAGCATAGAACACTGGTGCCAGTATAAAACACTTGGTAGGCGGTGGGTGAGTTGTTAGCGTGCTGGGCTCACATTCATTACGCTATGGACAACGTCGGTTCGAATCCCCACGCTGCCACCTGGGATTTTTCAGTCACCGCCGAGTGGCCTAAGACTACTCACATGCTGTCCTGAAGACCACCCATCAACCCGGACCCTAGAAGAATTATTCTTAAAGACTTTAAATAAAATGCCAAGGGCACCAACTTGACGCCGATGATGAAGATCAAGAACAAGTGCCGGAGAAATAAATCTAATTTAATTGATAACTGTCAAGTAGCTTTAAATGGCGATTGGCAGCATACATCCAAACAGGAGCACAACACTCAAAGTAGGGCAAAATGCATGCATAAAAAGATTTGATTACAGTTAAGGCACAAGCAAATGTTTTGAATCACTTTCGAAGTAAGCCTGTTTTCTGTGCATGGAACGGATATGCTTCTCAAAATGTCAGTTTAGAATCAAGAGTGACTCCCAACAGACGGATACTAGAAACATCCTTAATCTGTTCACCAAAAATATGCTAACAAGGATGAGGTGGATTCAAGGTACGGGATCTACTGATGGTAATGGAATGCGTTTTATTAGCATTAAGCTTCATGCCCCAAAGTTGACACCAAGTGGTGATCATTGCCAAGTCCCTATTCAGAGATGCAGCAACTTCACCTCTGTTCCTAGGAGAGTGAGCGGGGGAGTATGTTGGCCTTTTTGTTAGCTGTTTTTTTGTGTGTGTTTTTGATTAAGGCGCGAACTGTTATCTCACGTCAGGTCCGTTGTACCGTTGCCTGCTTTCTCAAGTTGATAGAAGTCGTGAGACAACACAATAGCCTTTTAGTTAAGTGATGTGGGTTATGTGTTGGCCGAGCGGAGCCGTTAAGTTCACTTTGAGTTCACTTAATTTACTCTCTCTCTCTCTGGTTGATTAAATGGTTGTATTGGCTTTTTAAATATATTCACAGAATAGTTACAGTATTTTGTGGACGAGTCGTAAGTCGTACGCACACTCCGAGAAGTCCTGTGCTCTCGCCCGCCGCCCGCTCTCTTCTCCCGGCTTCTCTTGGTACAGGAGCGGCCAGCGGATAGCATGCTTGCTGAATCAGCACCGTTCCCACGGCAAGGAGCACCTCCTAAGCACAACGTAGCGTCTGTGTGTAACGTCCTGGCGCCACTGGACCATGGCGATACGACATACATTCACACATTCACATTATGTTATAATATACACATTACATCGCTCGGTCACGGAAAAAGTCGCGACCTCGCGGCTCACCCGACCTTTAAAATCAGTGTACCTACCCATGTTACAGTCGCGCAATGTGTACTAGTTAAACGAGGGCCTATTATGGTTGCACTAAAAAAAAAAAAAAAAAAAAAAAAATATATATATATATATATATATATATATATATATATATATATATATATATATATATATATATATATATATATATATATATACAAGTCAGGGCCCGCCTAACGATACAGCATCGGGAAATGCCAATGACAATAAAAAGAATCATGGAAGTAACAATAAATGGGCAAAGTACATACAGGGCGAGGTAAACAGGGCTAGAGTCGTGGACGTGGAAGCTCAGCACTATTCCGAGAAAACAAAATAATAGCTCGAATAGTTATTTACAAGATACATCCTAGAAAAATAAATTGACTAAATTGTCATTAGGATACATGGTAATGGAGCTATTTGGCATAGTAACAAGAAAAGGAAAAAAATCCTTGAAGAAGATTTGATACAAACTGAGTCTTCGAGTCACAATGCGTACGAACTCAGCGCGGTGGGGCAACTCTTGCCTGAAGATGGTTGTACAAAGTCAGAGCCCGCTTAACAAGGCAGAACAGGGGGATGACAATGATGATAAAAAGAACCACCGGTAAGATCAGTGATGGGTAATGTACATATGGGGCAAGGTAAACCGGTAGTGAGTCGTGGACAGCTGATTCCAATTCCGAGAAATTTGAAAAGGTTAGCTCGGAAAGGCTATTTGTCACATACTTCATCCTAGAAAAGGTGAGATTCACTAAACTGTCAATAGGATAGATTGGGATGGCATTTATGGCCGCAAATCTATGATGGAGCTTCTCCGGAAAGGTCGTCAAATTGACATAACGTAGGGAACAAGCCACCCGTACCGCCAGGTGACCTGCAACCTCTCTATAAGTTGAGCCTTCAGGACAGACCACTGTCAGAAACACTGGTAGTGTGAAAAAGAAGTAGTGAAATCCGGAGAACCTCCTGTGGAAAAGTGATTTAGGGACGAAATGATGATAGAGACAACTCTCTAGAGCTTTAGAAGCATCTGACTGGGTTAGCACCACTAACTCCTGATACTCCGTTTTTCAGGTCTACAGCACTATAAAAGAAAATCCTGTCACCAAGTTGTGAAATCACCGTTGTAACAAATCTCACTGAAGTATATAAATCCAGTATAAATAGTTAAAGTAATTCCAGCAGTAATAAATATCAAATTAAAAAGACAAAGTTTCATCTATCCTCCGACCGGAACAAACGTGGATGACTGACATCTTTGATGTCAAAAATATTCCCGTAACGGTTAACAGTGGTATGTCAAGGAAAAGGTAAGTAAGTAAGACTTGTCTGCATACTTCCAAAGCTGACAGGTATTCACATGCTGGTTACAATAAAAGTTAGGGATAGCATCTGCCCAAAAGTAGTTAAGTCTGTCTTTGCAGAGAAAAATGTCTGTTTCCAAGCAGAAGCACATGAGGTTCAAGGTTAAAAAGTACCTATCCCTATGTTAGTCAACACCCTCGACTATTATGGTCCCAACAACTAAGGAGACTGACTGCCTTGCATCAACTCAGCAATAAAAAGAAAATAGTGGGTAAGAGTGAAAAATATTACTCAAGCACTCCCCTCTCGCATGAAAAAGATGCAGGCAAAAGCTCAGGAACCAAACATAAATTAGTAATTGCGAGGACGCAGGTTATAGTCGTGTGTTGGAAAGATAGACAAAGCATCATCAGGCTGAGGCAAACAGGCGGTTCTCGCTGGTTCAACTAAAGTCGAATCGATGACCTCAGGCTGGGCGTCTGTCTTTTTGAGGCGATCACTATGCACAATTTCATATGAATTAAAAATGAGATCATAAAGCTCAAATTTGTGACCACCTAGTTGCCTAACTATCTGGCGTGGGCCCACGAATTTAGGGGACAACTTTGAATGTCTCTCTGGGACTCGAATCATAACAAAGTCACCCACTTTCAAGGAAACAGGGGCGGCACGCTTGTGTTGCTGCAAGCACATAGCCTCAGATGTAGCCTGTAGTATCTTTCTGACTTCTCTATGAATATCTGTGAAAACCTTGAGTTAAACCTTAGAATAATCATCTACATTATATACAGGTGAATGAGAACTACTAAGCAGGTCATACGGGAGTCTCTTCTCAACCCCAAAAATTATGTAGTGGGGAGACTGTCCCGTTGACTCACAAACACTGCTGTTTATGCTTGCTGCAACATATGCTAGCCAGTCCTCCCAGGTATGCTGAAGTCCGCTAACGACCGGGCGCAAGACATCTAAAATCTTCCTATTCGCTCGCTCAACAAGGCCGTTGCTGGCTGGGTGATAACTGACTGTAAAAGATTGTGTAATGGCAAACTGTTTGCATATTTCTGCTAAAAGTTGATTTCGAAACTCGGTTCCATTATCACTTAACAACACTCTAGGTGTGGAATACGGACAAATGAGATGAGTTATTAGGGCATGAGCAATGGACTTAGCAGATTTATCTTGCACTGGGGCTAAAACAACGTACCGAGACAAGTGATCCACACAAACTATGAGGTACCTAGAGCCCTGGTGGCTGGCGGGAAGCTGTAGCAAGTCAATAGGAACTACATCCCAAGGCCAGGCAGGGGGCGGGTATTCTAGGATCGGCGCAGGCCTAGGCACCGTCCCTTTATGTTGGGCACACTTGACACACTTAGCCACATACGCGTCAATATCTACACGCATAGTTGGCCAAAAATAGACCGCTCGGGCCGCTGTTAGTGTGCGCTCCCTCCCCGGGTGACCAGCAATGACCGCGTCATGAACTAAGTTCAGCACCGCCGGTACACAACACTCCGGTATCACAAACTGTGCGACAGACTCCTTTTTGCGGGGCCAGTAGCGGCACAAGACACCGTCCTGTGACAAGAAAAATTGTGAAAAAGACACAGGTAGTGGCGGGAGACTTGTTTCGTCACCCGACTCCAGAGCGTATATTACTTTACCCCAAACGTCATGTCGACGCTGGGCTGCTGCTAAATCCTTTAGACTGAAATTTTGAATTTCAGGAGGCGCTTCTGCCACTGAGCCAACAGGTACGTTTCTAAACAGTGAATCCGCGACGACATTCGCGCGGCCAGGTAAATACTTAATGGTTGGCCCAAACTCCTGGATAGTCAGGTACCACCGTGCGAGGCGACCGGTGAGGTTTCTACCCTTAAAAAGCTCGGTGACTGACGCGTGGTCCGTAAAGACAGTGATAGGATAGCCAAGGATAATATCCCTAAAATGTTTAAGAGCCCAAACAACCGCTACGGTTTCCTGATGGGTCACTGAATAGTTCGACTCAGCCTGGTTTAAAGTATGACTTGCGTACGCAATAGCGCGATTTTTACCGCGAGTGTCCGGTTGCATCAAAACAGCACCAAGACCCAGGGCTGAGGCATCTGTATAAAGTGTAAAAGGGACGTTGTAGTCCGGGAATGCCAAGGCTGGAGCGTTGATTAACGCTGACTTCAAGTCTGTAAAACTCCTGTGTTGTGGGGCATTCCAATGAAAAGGTACCTCTTTCTTTAAGAGTTGCGTTAGAGGCGAAGCAATTTTGGCAAAACCTTGTATGAAAGGCCTATAGTAGCCGGACAACCCAAGGAAAGACCGAACGTTTTCGACGGTTTGGGGTTGCGGAAAATTCTTTACAGCCGATATTTTATCGTCAACGTGTGGATACCATCTCCATCAACAGTGTGGCCTAAAAAGGTGATTTTTGCCTTTAAAAATTCACATTTAGTCACCTTGGCCTTAAGGCCAGCGCCTCTGAGTTTAAGTAGAACCGCTTCTAGTTTAGCTAGGTGACTGTCGCCATCCTTGCAGCAGATGATTAAATCATCTAAATATGCATAGACTTCTTTGCCTATCATGTCTGAGAACAATGTGTTGATCATCCTCTGTAAAGTAATGGGTGCGGTTTTGAGGCCGAATGGCATCCTTAACCATTCGAAATGACCACTAGGGGTACTGAAGGCTGTAATCTCTCTGGATTCAGCTGCCATCGGCACCTGCCAGTACCCACTTAAAAGGTCAAGACTACTGAAAATAGTATTCCCTTGCCCCAGGGACATTAACAAGTCACCTAAAACAGGCAGAGGGTACCTATCATCCTCAGTCACCTCATTTACTTTCCTAAAATCGATGGCAGGCCTGAAACTTCCGTCCTTTTTAGGGACTAGAAACAAGGGCGAGTTCCACGGAGATCGGGAATGCTGAATAACACCCTGGTCCAACATATCTTTAACCTGTTCATCTACAACCTGCCTTTGACTGTGTGGGAGTCTGTACGCAGGAATGTACACCGGTTTGGTGTCGGGTTTAACCCTAATGTTGTGTTCTGTCGTAGCAGTCGCACCTAAAGGTTCACCGGGCTGGGCCATGACATCACGATACTGATGTAAAAGCTTCAGAAGCGGGCCCTTAAGCTCGGGATAATCGACCACTTTGACTAAAGAATCGACAGATGAGGCCTGACAAGATGTGTCGCCGGCGGCGGGTTGACCCACTGCGCCGACACAAGGCCGCTTTAACTCTAAAGGGTCTGGGGACACCTGTCCGTCGAACGCTAAAGCGCGACCCAAAATGACTCCATTTTTTAGTTTAACTGGACCGCCAGTGGCATTAACCACTAAAGCTACGGTCCAACTTCCCTCGCGTACCGTGTTAAGGGTGGACTCTATCGTTAGCGTGTTGACACGACTAGGCCCTTCTAGGCAGATGTCACAACCTACGGTGGCGTTAGGGACTGACACGGGGACGTGCATTGCGGTTCGTTGAGGGATTTCATGATTCCCTACGACTATCGCATTGACATTTTTCCATCCCCTGCAAACGTCAGCTGGTGTTGAGGGTTGACCATGAAGTGAGGTGGTGCCCGCGCCATGCACCGGCACCGTGGAAAGAGTCGGCACGGTATGCACTCCCGACTCAGGAGAAACACTTTCCCGACCCTTGCTGGGTATTTCTTTTCTTTCCCAGGGAGAAGCGAGGCGCACAGGTTGATCCATGGCCTTGAAACATCTCCCTTGAAACCTTACTGTATTACTATCTGGAAGTATTACCATGCGGTTAGACCTCAGCGACGACAACCCAAGAAGACCGTCAGACGGCAGGGAAAAGTTTGACGTCACCTAAAAATCCAAACGCATGATAGGGGTGTTTCGTCCCAAACTCACTGGCAAACTCACCAACCCAAGGATGTTAAGCCTGTCGGCGGTAACACCGCAAAGGCTCAGGTCAGAGGGTCGTAGCTGGTAGCGGCCTCCCCGCGACGCGCGTTTTAAAGCTATGTATGTCCCTTCAGACAACACATTAACCGCAGCGCCGGTGTCGACCGCAAATGACGCTTGTAGCGGACCCAGCTTGACTTTAAGCGCCATAATTTCAGGCTGACTGCACGAGGCCACAACAGATTCATACAAGCTACTATTGTCAGCCTGCACTGCAGTCTCAATTTCCTCCGGCCCCCGGGTTGCTACCGTGGGTCGTTTTGGGGGGGGCTCTCGGCTTCCCCCGACCCCTTCACGAACTTTCCTGCTCGCTCTTTCCTTAACTTTAGCACAGAGAAACACTCCTCTGTGGTGTGTCTATCAGTACCGTGGACAAAACAGAACTTGCCAGTGTGGTAGCCCGCGGCTCGACTTTTTGCAGCGGCCGGGGTCTTCTGAGAAGCAGATTTGCCTGACATCGGCGAGCCTCCCTTCTCCCTAGTAGCCTTGCGATCCCGCTGACGTTTTACACAATAGTCAACCGTATGACCGTCGCGCTGACAGTACGAACAGTGGCGCTTAGGCTTTTCGGTGGCGGACGCCACCACCGATGAGGACGCGCTAACATTAGCGGCCTTCTGGTCGACAGAGGCTACAGTGGGAACTGGCGCTCCGTCTTTCTCCTCAATTTTAGTTTTTATTTTAAGCACGAAGTCGTGCAACTTGTCAGCGGGGCCGTAGGCTAGGGATAAAGAACTTTTTCAAAACTGGCCCTTGATGACAGCCATGTATACAAAAAATTCCAAAAATTTATTAGATAGAGACATATTCTCTCCCTCTGCCCAGCCACCAGCTTTCAAATATGAGCCTAAATCAGTAGAGAACCGATAGGCGTCTACTTGTCCGGCTAAAAGCCCTTTACTCTCCACAGCTGAAATCAATTTGGTCACAGCTACATTAACACCTTTGACGAGACTGTGCCTAACATCTTCCCCAAAAGACTCCAGAAAATGTGACCGAAACTGGGCATAATCTTTGGTTTGTTGCGGTTCCATGAACGCGCTGGTGTACATAAGAGCTGATGCTTTTGTTCCCGGCTTTAATCTAGACCTAATGAAGGAGATTTTATCTCCCGGTTCTGACACAAATGAGTTATTCATAACATCCTCGCATTGTAGGATGAAGTCTCTCGCACTGTAATCCGGTTCATTGCCTGCGAAAGCTCTGACTGATGCCGTAGTCGGCAGAAGTTTAATGGTGTTAGTAGCCATTGTGGATTCTTGGTTAGTTAAGATATTACCTTTTTTATCATGCGGGAGAGAAGAAAGAGGAGGGACTCTGTCATGAATAGACCCGCTCCTTAGGGTACGGGAATTGACATCCTCGGCGGGCGCTTCCGAATCCTGTACCAACTGCTGATATGCCTTGGTTAACCTGCCATTTAAAAAAAAGGCATTAGTAAAGTAAGGCTTCACGAGGAAAAATATGGTAAAAGGAAAAAGTATCACCGCTAAGTGTGTGCTCACTCGCCTCAGATGCTTCCAAAACGCATTAAAAAGAGGGAAAAGAACAATGAGTGAATACTTAGCATGATAAAAACACACAAGAAAGGAGAAAATAAAATAATTGACTATACTCACAATGCAAACAATGTTCACAATTCAGGAAAAATATTAAACATCCCTCTACACCTGAATGAAATTCAACAGCCTAAGGGAAACTAGATACGGCTCCACACGGAGACACACAAAGCACGTAAAAAAAAATCACCTGAAATGTCATCAACAAGTGGTGTATTAATATAATTAGTGGTGTGTCAGCTACATGCATGTGAAGATGGTGCCCGTGGCACTCCTTCGTCCACGGCTGGCTCGCCCTCGTCCTTGGCTGGCTGTCCCCGCGTCCTTGGAGCGGCCAGAGAGACCGCCGGCAGTGCCCGGCAGCGGCTGGCAGCGGGGAGGAATGGGCGGAGGAGCGACCACGCTCCACCAAGGCGAAGGTAAGCGCCCACCCACGAATGGCTGTGTCGTAGGCAGACAAGTGGGCGTCCCAGAATTGGGAAGCAGGAACCCGACAGTGAGCGGTGTGGGCGCGCGGGGCGATATGGGCGCGCGGGGCGGTGTGGTGCTGTGTGCTGACTCGACTCGTACGGGGGCAGGGGGGATGGCGTTGCTTGTGTCAGCTTTCTTGCACACTTTCCTGTCTGCCCCTTGACGACACTTGCCACCGCTAAGTGTTAAGTGTTAAGAGAGAGAAAGATAACACACATAGAACACTTCGGAGAAGGTCCGGAAGCCGCTGTTCACCACTTTTGTTAGCCTTTTTGTTAGCTGTTTTTTTGTGTGTTTTTGATTAAGGCGCGAACTATTATCTCACGTCAGGTCCGTTGTACCGTTGCCTGCTTTCTCAAGTTGATAGAAGTCGTGAGACAACACAATAGCCTTTTAGTTAAGTGATGTGGGTTATGTGTTGGCCGAGCGGAGCCGTTAAGTTCACTTTGAGTTCACTTAATTTACTCTCTCTCTCTCTGGTTGATTAAATGGTTGTATTGGCTTTTTAAATATATTCACAGAATAGTTACAGTATTTTGTGGACGAGTCGTAAGCCGTACGCACACTCCGAGAAGTCCTGTGCTCTCGCCCGCCGCCCGCTCTCTTCTCCCGGCTTCTCTTGGTACAGGAGCGGCCAGCGGATAGCATGCTTGCTGAATCAGCACCGTTCCCACGGCAAGGAGCACCTCCTAAGCACAACGTAGCGTCTGTGTGTAACGTTCTGGCGCCACTGGGCCATGGCGATACGACATACATTCACACATTCACATTATGTTATAATATACACATTACATTCACATTATGTTATAATATACATGCACATTACAAGTATAGAGTTGTATCATCAGCATATGAAACAAAAATGTTAAAAAATAAAGGTCCAAGGACACTGCCCTGACGAACACCAGAAACAACAGGCCGAAAAGCAGAGCAGCACCATCAACAACACCACACTGTGATCGATCAGTTAAAAATTCTTTAAAAATACTGAGAACACTTCCACCAATACCAAGGAGTTGTAGTTTATAAATTAGAGCCCTGTGATTCACAACATCAAAAACAGAACTAAAATCAATAGCAACAACTCGAGACTCATGCCCACGATCCAAAGAAGACTGCAGGTCATGAGACAGTCATGCTCCCAAACCCTTACGGAATCCAAACTAAGAGTCAGGTAACTGATTGAATTTATCACAGCATATGAAAAGCCGTTTAGCCAAAAGCCTCTCAAAGATCTTAGAGAGGATAGGAGTAATAGAAATTGGGCGGTACTCAGTAGGAAAAGTTGAAGCTGAGGCTCTCTTCGGGATGGGAGTGATGTTGGCCTTGTGCCAACAAGAAGGAAAACTACCAGACTTCAGCAGTAACCCAAATACTACATCAAGTTTTGGTGCTAAGAACGTAGCAATCCTCTTAAAGAATAGACGAAAAAACATCTGGGTCCGTCCCACCATAAATATCAAGATTTAGAAAGTACTTTTTCAATTCACTGGATCTAAATGCAACTGAGCTAAGTTTTGGAAAGAGGAAACAAGTCAAAGGTAGGGATAATTCATTATCACACTGTTTGTTAATAAAAATATCAGGAAGTAAATTAGCCTTTCTTAAAGGATCAAAGGACATTGAACCATCTGACTCGCGTAATGGAGGCATGCTAGAATCGACACCAAATTAGGAGGATTTAAGAGAAGCTCACCATTAGTGTGGTTGATTAGTTCCTGCAAGAACCTCCTGTACATGAGAATTATAAGCAGCTTCAGCTGCATTATAGATTCTTTGAGCATCAACTTTAAGAGCTACAGAATTATCCCATAGCAACTGTCATCAATTCTGTCTCCATAGGTGATAAGCAGCCTGCTTATCATCGTAGGCCTGCTTACAGTCATCATTAAACCAGGCTTTATCTCTCATACGAGATCTGATTATCTTCGATTGAACTCTTCTGCGTAAAGTATCTAATAGACAAGTATTAAGAGCAGAGACTGGGTCATTGGATCGAAAAATAGTATTCCACTGAATATTACTAATTTCAGAACAAACACTGTCCCAATTGACTCGAGATTTAAGAGAGACCTGACGGGAAGAAAATCTAAAAAGATCTTACAATGAATGGCATTATGGTCAGAGGTACCTATGGGAGCAAGGAGCATAATGGGAGTTAGTGCGAGCCTCATTTCTCCCTCGCATGTCACAGGCACTATGTTCCTGGCTTCCGTCTTGACTGCTTATCCTCTTTGCTCCACTATCTTCCTGGTTTTCTTTCATGGCTTTCGACTTTGATTCCTTTGTCCTTCCTCTTGGTTTGTTCTCCTAGATAGTCCGTCCTGGTTTCGGCTCCGTTTTTGTATCCTCTCGGCTTCCCTTCTTCACGACTCGTTCTCAAAAAGGAAGAAAAATTTGGAGCTGCCGGATTTTCGTAGATCTCTCTGCCAAAGAATGACCCTCTGCTCGTGATCCTGCCTCCCTTTGTCCTGTGGTGAGAAGAGAATCCTCATCATTTTCCCCTGAGGCACGCCAGATGCACCTACACTAAAGGCCTGCCTGTATTACACTCTCCAGCCTGAATTCACCGTGTTGCAGTATTGCCAATCCCTAAACAACTCTCCGTCCTGCACAGCCACTGAAATTACCATACAGTTTCCTTCATTACTCTACGGCTCAGGATGAAAGCAGTAATATGCCAGGTGTACGCTTTTTATTTATTTAATTGCAGAAAATGAAGAAGCTCAGGTCAAATGAAATTAGGAAACTAAATAAGTCCACTGGTGTTACTATTTACATGTCGGTATACAGCAAAAGAAGTGTAGTTTCACTGGTTTAGTTCAACACAAGGTTGTATACCTTACCTTCCTGTACAAATAATTTTATAATACGTGTTTGCAGATTATTATATCTTCCTGCAAAAATAATATTTGAACTTAACAGTGCATACACTAGGCCTCCCTAAATCATAATTAATCAATATTTTTCTGAAACATGAATAGACATTCTAAACGCTTATATCTACGGTGATTTTGTAATCTTCAGCTCAACATTGAAATAATGGAGACAACCAATCCTAAACAATAATTCAATTATAATTTTCACATGTTTTAAAGTTCTCCAAAAATATTAAATAGTTAGAAGTGTTCAAGTTAATTTATCTTATTTCTGCAGTATTCTTCCCATGCTATCTTGCAGGCGCCTCCGTGGTGGAGTGGTTAGCACGCCTCGCTACTCCCATGAACCCGCTTCAATACCCCTTGGACTTATTGAGGCACTATTTTAAGAAAATCTACTCTAGACGAATGCTGCATCCCCCGTGTTGGCGTCAGTGTCTGCCAGGAAGGAAGGCAGGTTTACTTTATATATAGGAAATCCACTTATCCATGGAAGGTATTGTGGTCATGGCTCACTCTAAGGCAGTATTGCGTCGCCCTGTGCACCTCTATGACTTGCTCTGGATAATGACAGACCCCGAAGACCCTATTTGTAGCTGTTCAGAGAGGATGTGTTTACAATGCTGAAGGGTGCAACAATTCTTCAGCGGTGGACTGGTGAAAGTCGGTCCTTACTGTGCATTCAGGCGTCAAATCGAGGTGCATTCATGTCCGAAAGATGTTCTTACGAAAAATATTAGGTTATTATTTTCCAATATGCCGTAAAATCGATGA
Organism: Eriocheir sinensis; assembly: GCF_024679095.1. Taxonomy (NCBI): domain Eukaryota; kingdom Metazoa; phylum Arthropoda; class Malacostraca; order Decapoda; family Varunidae; genus Eriocheir; species Eriocheir sinensis. Next base: position 11,248,683 of record NC_066551.1, read on the forward strand.
ATATTTGTGTATAAAGAAGTGGTATTCTGGCGGAAAAATACCCGCGCCCTCACCAGAACATGAATTTTAAGTTCGAAAATAATTAACGAGAAAAAAATACATTCAAGTTACTTAACTGATGATATCATTGCGGAAGAACCATTTATTCAGATACACATAGGTTTTGAAGTTCTTTAAACTGCAAATAAAGTCATGGACACAAAAGTTTCAATGGCAATCACTTTTTGTACCATTGAAAAAGTATAATAGTTCGGTATATGCTTACCAAAAGAATATGGGAAGAACCATTAGCAAAACCAACCCATTTTCTTTACAAAGCAGATAATAATAAGTTCACAACACAACACGGCACAGTGGGGGAGCGTGGTAGGATAGAGGTGAGGAAGAGAGGAGGGTGGGAAGGGTATGCGGGGAATAGGTTATGGTGTGGGAGGGGGCTGCAGGAAAGTAAACTGATCACTCCTGTAGGGGCGTAGTTACGTAGATGGGTGGACTTTCCTCCTGAGAACATAATGGAAGAACTTTAGTCTATCCCTTCTTCCGCAGAGCCTCCGCCAGTCTATATATAATTCAGCGGCCTGCAGGGAGCGTGAGGAGAAGGAAGAAGCTGGGTGTGTGAGCCTGTGAGGTGGGAGGGAAAGTAATAAACCTTGTGACACTTTTCTATAACCGGGATTAGCATCCTACACTTTTCTAATCCATTTTCTCCTTCTATTTATCTTTCGTTCTATCTATCTGTCTATCTATCTGTCTATCTACCTATCTATCTATATCTATCAATCATTGGGGGTATACGCCGAGGGGCGTGTCGCCTCGCCCACCATACGACGCCAAGTCAGAGGGTTCCTCTGGGCGAGTCTCCATGCAGGCCCCCTTCCCATCATCTCCCATATCTATATCTATCTCTGTCTCTGTCAATCTGCATATTTATCTATCTATCTCTATACATCTGTCTGGCTGTCTGTCTGTCCGACTAACTATTTATTCGAATCTTGTGCTTCCTGTCTTATTGCATGGCTGTATGACAAGGACACTGAATAGTAACTTGGAGAGGCGTTTTGATGCTTTTGGTATCAAGTGCCTTCGCAGGATCATGGGGTATCACTGGAATGACTTCGTGTCGAACCAGCGACTACTCCGTGAAACTGAATCGAGGCCTGTTACCAGCTTAGTCCGTGACCGTCAACTCCGACTATGGGCACGTGGCGCGCTTCCCGGACGTTGATCCTGCTCACAGGGTTGTTTCTATACGAGACAACCCTGAGTGGAGGAGACCAAGGGGACGCCCACGTAACTCATGGCTGGGGCAAGTCAATCGATCCTGTCGCGAAGGACTTGGGATGAATAGGGAAGTTTCATGGGAGCTTATACTCTGGAGGACCGCCGTGAGTATGGCGGCGAGTGAGTGAAGGAACGCGCACCTGGGCGTTCCCGGGCGTATGCTCCCCATTAGTTAGTTAGTCAGATCCATCTAACTATCTAAATCTATCAATCTATTTATCTATCTAACAATCTATCTATCTCTGCTTCTCATTTTGTCTTCTTTATCTTTTTCTTTTTCTTCTACTTCTTCTTCATCTTTCCCCTCTTCCTCTTTCCTCTCCCTCATCAGGTATCGCCGGGGGCGGGCCGGGTCGGCTCGTGTCAGGGCATCATTCGTCATGGCACAAGAAAACTCATCTTGGTGGTGTTGTGTAAAAGTTGCCGCCCATTCTTCCGTTTTCTTTTTTCTTGTCATGACCTTACGTTGCGTAGCTTGCTCATTCTTCTTTTCCAACATGTATTTCCAGTTTCCGCCTTTAGCACCTCATTTCCAACCTTTCATTTCCTGTGTTTTACCCGAAGAAGCACGAGGGAAAAGTATGTAGGTTCGACGATCCCGTCACTGGTTTTCGAAGGGGAGTAAAAGACGGAGAAGATGACGAAGAGGAAAGGAAACAATTTCATAACTCGCTTCGCCTTTTCCCGCTTACCTTTCCTTTTTATCTCTCGTTTTGTTCTTTTATATTTCTTCACTTTCCTTCACTAGTACTTTTTCCTACTTTTCTTTCCCTTTTAAGAGGAAGATGCTGGAAACCTCCCTTTTGGACATACTACACACTCTCATCAATAAGGTGAATGGTGAAGGTGCGGGCACACAACATTGGATTCTCTGGGTGCAAATTAAATGGGTCTCAGGGCCTTCCACGCTTCCGCGATCATGGAAGATTACAAATGGTTCTTTTCGGTAGTGAGTGAACAGCTTTCGTCCCGTTTTGGAGCCACCGAGACTGTTGATAAAGCTCCAGCACAGCCCCTCGATCGTGCTGGTCATTATATCAGGGATTCAGTGTTCCCCAACGGCCAGACGTGTGTTGTGTTGTTATGAAGAGGTTAAAACATATCAAGGTGAAAATTGGTCTTAGTGTTTTTAGGAATGTTTGGTGTTTTCTTTCCTTATACTTTTATTTACTTTTGCTTTCAGATTTTTCACATGTGTTACCACGCCTCCTTGGGTCAGGGGTTAACGTGTCTAGCTACGAATTCGTGGGCCTAGGTTCGAACCCCTGTCCGGGCAGTCGTCGTGCAGCTCACCATACTGTTCATCCTCCCTTTTGGGCTGGTCGATATATGGCTACCTGGGGAAACCTGGAAAAGGTAAACTGTAGCAGCTCAGATGTCACCTTACGTCCCGGGATCCTTCTCACCACAGGCTGAACGGCCAATGCGACGGAGATGAGCACTGTGACCATGCGCAGCTGTAGCGTATGCTCCCAACTTTACCTTTTGCCTTACCTTGTGTTAACTGTGTAACTCCGCATTTCATATATATTTACCTATCCCACTCTACCATAATGGTGTGTGTGTGTGTGTGAGTGTGTGTGTGTGTGTGTGTGTGTGTGTGTGTGTGTGTGTTACCCGTGGTAGCAGAATATAATGTGCCGGACGAATTAGGAAAATGATGATGGACCCGACCACGCAACCCGCTGTGACCTTGCTGGTTTAGTAAACTGAGTACAAAGCCGTTAGTTTTATTCATCAGTCGGGAACGATGTGGGAAGGAAAGCAGCCGTCAGCCGGTGTTGTGTTCCTCGCTGGCTGGTGTATTGAGTTATTGCTCGAGAAGGGCTGGGAAGGGAGCGACTTCCCTTAGTGTGTATGTGTGTGTGTGTGTGTGCGTGTGTGTGTGTGTGTGTGTGTGTTTAAGTGAATAGAGACATATCATTGGATGGGGTGGGAGCGGGTTGATATGGTTGGGCAGGATTGCGTGCGTCCAGATAAGAGAATGACGATTTATTGCCCTAGATATGTATAAGCGAACTCGGCGCCGATATTTCTGTGAGGCAGGATAAGTCTGATGCAACAAACGGAGTGGTGTGAATCGTCATATTTTCGTGGCCGTGTCAGCTAACACAAGCATTCACTCATACAAATATTGTAGACTGTATATACGAACCATTATTCATTTCAAGTTCATTTTTAGGGTTGAACCAGCTGGGTGAATGCGAGGCGGCATGCTCTGAGAACGTTTGTACGGAGGGCAATCAAAATCCTACTGGCTGAATAAGTGGCAGTAGTATCATCCGCTGTAGCAGGGAAGGGTAAACGGGGCTCTTGGGTAATTCTTTCTTCAGGGCCTCATAGCCAGGAGAGGAGAAGAGGCAGAGGAAAGGAAGGAAGGAAGGCGGGCGGATCCATGGGAGGCGGCGGCAGCGCCTGTAACCTCTCCGGCTGTGTGGCACTGGCACTACCTCGTCCTCTGCGCTCGCCGCTCGCCGCTCACTCAGTACACGGCGCTGCGTGAGGTGAGGTAGACGTGTGTTCCCTGCACCAGGCCGCACACCGCTCTGTTGCTTCACTCCGCCTATGACTCCGCCACCTGGCTGCCCCGCTCTCTCATAAACTTTTGGAGACGACTTCTGTGACTCCTTACCTATTGGTGGGTCTTCCCTCTTCTTGCTCCCATACACGTTCAAATGACTAATATGGAAAATGGGATGAAATGCGGTAAATTTCCTGCACTTTTAGGATCTCATTAACTGTTTCTCCTCCTGGTGTCCTTTGTGCAGGTGTGTGTGTGTGTGTGTGTGTGTCACAGACTTGGTTTGACTCCTGCTGGCGCCGCTATAACCTGTCGCCGTGGATCGTGAGCAGCATCGATAACACAGGCGGTGACTTGTCCGCACCCAGCGCCTCTCACATACTTTCCTTTCTTCCGATCCATCCTCCGCACGTAAGATATACCTGCAGGGAAGTGCTCCTTATCCTCGACCTCATCTTACCTTTACTTCCCGTCGTTTCCGCTTCCTCAAAGGTAAACAGTTCAATGAATACTGGACGTGGACAGCGTGAGACACCTGAAGTCGTGAGATGAGACACGTGATGATTCAGTGAAACGATAACAATAAAATAAATATGACTACAACTGTTAGAGAAAACACTATATTGATTCATAACCCTTTTCTAGATGTAAACTCATTCAACGCAGTGCTAGAAAAACACCTATTTTCTTCCACTGAAAAGTTTAACTCGAACATGTAGCAACCTCACCACGGAGTGAATTTACGTAACGTCGTGCCGAGTGGTTGTTGTCGTCTTTGACGTTATCGGGAAGGGATAAATAAAATAAATAACCAACAGTGACGCTATAAAATGACATCACAAAACGATATCCGGCCGTCGTGATCGTCATTGCATCAGACTTACAGGCGATCGAACTACACACACACAGAGAGAGAGAGAGAGAGAGAGAGGCCATCTCGACTTCCCCGTCACTCGACCGTTCCGAAGCTCCGTCTCACTGGAGCTTCAAGCGTTCGTCATATTTCATTGCCGCCAGTCAGCCGCGAGAAGTGACGCGATGCGCTGTGCGGGTGAACTGTGACGCGAATAAGAAAACACTGACGTGGAAGTACTCCGACGACCTGCCCCTGACGAGGAGGCCGCGGCAGGGAGAGGCAGTCCCCCTCCTCATTACCAGTCCGTCAGCACACCAACTCACGCCCCAAGGAAGCCCCGGAGTCTGCCGGAGCTTAGCGCGGGCTTGGGCCGTCTCAGACAGCTGCCAGTCTTACCATCACAGACTCCTTCACCGCCCTCTGCTTCGCCTTCTTCATCCTGGCCATGGACCTCCTCGCCCATGTGATCTTCAGCATAGGTATGTTTTGTTGGTCTTCTTGGTGGTGTTCATAATTGATTTCCAGTATTTTAAAATTTTCAACTTAACACTTGTTCCCTCCTCTCCCTTTCCCTGTCCCTATCCTGCTGGGCCTCCCGGCGCAGCAAAGTACCTAACTCATTTGTCTTATGTTAATTGCTATATTCATATGCACGACTGAGGCTCGTTCAAGACATGTGGAGACTTATGAGCTCTATCGCTTTATTACTGTCATCGTAAATTACCGTCTCCAATTTTTCCTCTTCCACTTCCTTCGCCTTTAGGTTGTAACTAATCACCTTACTCTTGCTAACCCTAATTCCCGACTCGACACACACACACACACACACACACACACACACACACACACACACACACACATAAACACACACACACATAAACACACAAACACTAAAATGACGTGGAACAAAACTCCCCCTGTTTCCGCCGTGCGGAGAGGACAACAACCACTCGAGTGGTCCAGAAGCGTGACGATGAGTGCCATCTTCACAGCCATCAGCTTCAAGGAACGGCGCGTTTATATTCTTTTCGGCTCGTGAACCACGCGAGTGAGGCTTCAATTCCCGATGTATTGAGCTTAGTGATAGAGCGCATGCCCCTTCACCAGCACCGCCACAACCTTTGCCACCACCACCGCCTCCAGTACCTCCGACCTTAGCCATGCACATTCTCATTCCTTTGGTAGTCCCACCTCCCTCGCCTTTCTCATCACAACCCCCTCTCACCAACAACCCCCCTCCCTCCCTCCCTCGCTTCACCTCACCCCTTACCCCTTACCCCTTACTCCTTTACCCCAAACGCCACACAGGCGGGCCCCGCCTTCCCCGTTCTCGCCACCCCGTCTCCTTCACTCCTGCTTGCCCCTGCTGCTGCCACCGCTTCCTGCCCATTACCCTGAGCCCCTCCTTGCGTGGGTTCAGACCCTTTTGTGTCCACTGTTATGTCTCCATTCCAGAGAACTGGCCACTTGTCTGAAGAGAGAGAGAGAGAGAGAGAGAGAGAGAGAGAGAGAGAGAGAGAGAGAGAGAGAGAGAGAGAGAGAGAGAGAGAGAGAGAGAGAGAGAGAGAGAGTTTATCTTGTCAGTTAAATTCATCTATGTTTTTTTTACCTGATTTTTTTTCTACACAAAAATACACCTTTCATTTTCCCTTCAAGAAATAGTTAAACCTTAGATCCGTCTCCCTCGTATATATCATTTATCGTAATTTTTCATCGCTTTATTAATATGCCAATGAACGATAATCAAATAACGAAAAGGATCCATGGGCAACTCTGTGGTGTTTAGAGTATCAATAATTGTTTCGTTGTAACAGGGCGTTCCTCATTAGGGCCTTTATGGCCTTATTTGTGCTTCAACTAAAGGTTACCTGCCGCCAGTCCACCTGAGCCACTTCAGTGTGCGTTACTGTCTTAAATGATTAAATAGCACGTACATGAAAAATGGTGAGTGTCCGAGAGAAAGCCCCACCTCCAGCCAGACGCTTGTTTGTCTTTTCTTTGTTTTTGTGTGTCACGTTAATTAACACACAAAAGAAATCAAAGAGTAATCATGATTCTACCTTTCCCGCTTCCATGCCTAGTAATTACGGTAAAGGCTTAAAAGTTTTTTTGTTGCTTATGTATAATACAAATGCTTGCAATTTTCTCACCGCTCCGAACGCTCGACAAAATATTCAATTTTTATATCGTTTCTCCTCCCCCCCCCCCCCCCTCTCTCTCTCTCTCTCTCTCTATAAAAATATATATATATATATATATATATATATATATATATATATATATAAATAACTATATATCTATATATATGAACACGATACACATATAAGCTGGTAACCACTGAAATACTCGTTTCACTAATATTCGCCAACAAACTGTAAAACTGTTCATTACTCAAAATTTGGTTGTTTCTTTATACAGTATATATATATATATATATATATATATATATATATATATATATATATATATATATATATATATATATATATATATATATATATATATATATATATATATATATATATATATATATATATATATATATATATATATATATATATATATATATATATATATATATATATATATATATATATATATATATATATATATATATATATATATATATATATATATATATATATCGTTTGTTGTCATTTGCATTATATTTTTTTTTCACTTTTTCTCCCTGTAACTCTTCTTTAGTTCCTTTTTCCTTTCCCTGATCTTCATCTCCTCCTCCTCTCATTACTGCCTTATGCTGCTTTTTTTTTTCATGCCTAAACCATTTTAAACATTTAATTGCCTTTCTCACACTTTATTTTCCTCGATCCTCTCCTCCTTATAGTTGTCACTCAACCCTTTTTTTATTATTTTCCTTTTTCTGAATCACTTTTCCTACGCATGTCTTCATTATTGTTCTTTTCGTAAACGTCTTACTCTAATCTTAACACCTGGCAATCTTCTCCTGTCACCTGTTATGATTTCACCTGTCATCATCATGCAAGCCTTAATACTTGTTATCCCTCACAATTATTTACCTTCCATTCACTATATATCCACCCAAACCCAAGATTCACCTCTCTAACCTTTTCCTCATGAATAGAATATATTAACAGAGCACCAACACATTTGAATTACTGAATTCATGAGGGAAACGGAGACCAACCAGAGAGCAGAAAAACATTTTTCCCCCAAATTAATATATTTGTACATACGAAACTGCTAACCATTCCAGAATATCGCGTTACTTGCGTCCCTTCAGGCGTGACACGTTTAAAGAGATGGATTTCACAAATTCAGACAGTCGACGTTTACTCCCTGATACCAAAATAATGTTGAAGTGGAGAGGAAAGGGAGAAGAGGGAGACCCCCGTCTTCCCCCCAACCATGCCTCTCCCCACACCTGCCCCCCACACCTGTCCCCCACACATCTGCCTTGAGGAGATTGCTTGCAAGTTGCTGCGTCGGTAAAACAATTAGGAGAATCACCTCGCGACTCCGTTCAGCCTGACACTAGCTTACGGGCATACATGTGAGTGTGTGTGTGTGTGTGTGTGTGTGTGTTCTAATGACAAAAAACACCCAGTATCATTATTATTTCATACAGAGCCTTTGCACTTTTCAACACGGATGGTTTATGCTTGACACATTTACCCACACTAGATGCTGTTACACTAATAATGTAGGAGCCCCCGACCCCACCCCACATAACCTTTCTCTCTTCATAAAACCTAAGTCTTTGTCAGCTCAGGGGTCACGTATTCTAAATGGACCACAAGCAGACCGGCCAGAGATTACTGCTTTGAGTACATAAGCTCTCACGGGAGTACAGCGTGAGCCGCGAGGTGGAAGGAGCAAATATTTATCAAGGAGTTTGTTTAACCTTCTACCTGCTCGCTCCTCAACCCTCGGATTGGGGAATATATGCGTGAATTTTTAACTTGACCCCAGCCCCCTTTAGATCTCTTGAAGTTGGAGCATGAGCGCGAAAACGAGAAAATTGAATACAATAAATAAGTTCATGATAACTTATATTATGTACCTTTTTCTCTTGCAACTCTTATACTCGGCAGCCATCTGTGAATGAGAGGAAGATAATTGGGAAGTAAATTATGTGTGTATGAGAATACCAATTAAGAACGATGATTAAAGGAAATATATGAAGGGTTATCCTCCCCTCCCTGCAGGTTCTCGTGTCTGCATTAACGGGGCAATAAGTATTTGTTTATAGGAAGCGGGTTGTCGTCGCCCTCATGCCGCGGCCCGCCTGCCAACACTCGGGTTAATGAATAAGAACTACAGGTGTTGTGTGAATAATTGTGAGGGAGTGCCAATGGTGAAGGTGTGTGTGTGTGTGTGTGTGTGTGTGTGTGTGTGTGTGTGTGTGTGACGTATCCACCAATATTTATTTCGTTGGCATCACACGGTGTGATGGCAGCTGCCCCGACCTCTTCGCAGGCTGCTGTGACGTTCACCTCTTAGGGAAGGAAAATGTCTGCGTGTGTGCGTGTGTCTGTGTGTGCGTGCGCGTGCGTGTACGTGCGTGCATGTGTGCGTGTGTAGGCGTATGCGGGCTTCCGCTAAGGGTGTGGGCTACGGTCCGGGGGCCCACACACCGCTGCTGCGTTGCCGCGTGCCACTTCGATGCTGACGCGCTGCCTCAGCCATGCCGTCTCACGGGGCTCCCCACTGCGCTGGCTGATGCGCCTGCCGATGTCCTGCAGCAGGTCTCCAAAGGTAGGTCCTAGCACGCCGCTTGTCTTCACGGCGAGAGGCACGAAGTCGTATCGCTGGGCGAGGGCCACGTAGCGGTGACGCTTGCGCTCTTCGGCAGCTCTTGCGGCGGCTCCGGCGGCGGAAGCACAGTTGATGGTGTGGGTGGTGGAGAATGTGTTGATGCAGGTGGCGTCCCACATCAACATCTTGCCTCGCCTAAAGGGGAAGACTGTAATTTTGTCCGGTCGGCGACCGTCACCTCGGTCCAGGCCTCGCGGGTCGAGGATGGCCGAGAGCCAGCGGCGGCCAGGGCCCGGTAGATGACGTCGTTGAGAGCTGTTTGGCGGGGCAGTCGACCGGGGCTCCTGTGGCAGGACAGGCTCTGATAGCCCTTGGCGTCGGACATTGCCCCACAGCGGCAGCGGTGAGGTTGTTGGGCGTGCGTGCCCAACCTCAGGGCGACGCTCATGCGGACCGCCTCGTCGGGCAAAAGGAGGCCAAGGACCTCGACGGGGACGGCTGACAGCCAGGCCCCGCTGTGTGGTGCTGAGGCGGCGAGGAGGCGAGCACGGTCGACCTGGTTGACGCGGGCTAACAAGTCATCAAGGCGGTGGGTGGAGGCTGCCTCGTCCAGGTTGCGCTGTGTCAGCCTGAGCTCCGGGTCGTGTGTGTGTGTGTGTGTGTGTGTGTGTATGTGTGTGTGTGTGTGTGTGTGTGTGTGTGTGTGTGTTATTCACCACGGCCTAGCCACTGACTTACCGGGCCGTGTGTGTGTGTGTGTGTGTGTGTGTGTGTGTGTATGTATGTGTGTGTGTGTGTGTGTGTGTGTGTGTGTGTGTGTGGCTTGACGAGCTGGGCTCGCAATCGCCAGCAACTACCCTACCGACTCAAATCTAACTCCTTATAGTCGATCTCTGGGTACTGCCAGAACGTTCACACACCGCACACCCCATCCCCCTCGCTCAATGGGAGCGGGGCTCCAACCTCCACCTGTCAGACCATGGAGCTTGGAAGCGCAACGTTCTACCACTGAGCTGCCGGAGCGGTGTGTGTGTGTGTGTGTGTGTGTGTGTGAGAGAGAGAGAGAGAGAGAGAGAGAGAGAGAGAGAGAGAGAGAGAGAGAGAGAGAGAGAGAGTGAGTATGTGTTTGTGAGAGAGTAGAGAGTGTGTAGAGAGAGTGTGTGTGTGTGTGTGTGTGTGTGTGTGTGAGAGAGAGAGAGAGAGAGAGAGAGAGAGAGAGAGAGAGAGAGAGAGAGAGAGAGAGAGAGAGAGAGAGAGAGAGAGAGAGAGAGAGAGAGAGAGAGAGAGAGAGAAATATTAATTGACTGTTGTCCGTGATGCACTGCATGAAAAATGTGTTGCTATTGCCACTGCGACTTTATTTTTTCCCACCTCTCCATCTCCATCTCTTCTTTCCTCACGGGACTCTCACTCACAACATCTGGCAGTGTTTTCTTCACCTCTTCCCTCACACCTTCCCTTCCTCGAATCATATCTTGACGAATTTTAACTCTTATGTTTTTCCATTCCGGCGTCGCAATCCTTTGAACTGCATCCCGATTCCCCTTTGAGATCCTGCTACATTCTGGTCTGCGTTCTTAATCTCTTCAACCCATGTCTCAGGTTTATTGTCTTTTTCTCACCGTTTCTCTCTTAAGAATATATCTCCCAATGAACATTTTGAGAAGCTTGCTCTCATTCCTTTCATATTTTCTCCTTACTCGCTTGTATCCCCCTCCCTAATATTTAAAAAAAAAGTTTGGGTACTTACCCTATTAAACTAATGACTTCACTTTTCCTTCTCTTCTTACCTTTTTTAGCCGTTCTTCCCTCTCTTTTCTCAGGCGTTCATTTTACCTTCCTATTATTTTGTTTTTGTCACCTTCATTCTCATATTAGGGGAGGCGGTGGCTGAGTGGTTAGCGTGACGGCCCCGCGTTCAGGAGTTCCAGGAGGGATGCGGGTTCGAATCCTAGCCGCCGCACAGCTGAGGTTTTTCAGTCACCGCCGAGTGGCCTAAGACTACCCACATGCTGCCCTGAAGACCACCCATCAACCCGGGCTCTAGATAACCTCTCCAAAGAGAGGCTCAAAGATGAGTTCCGGGAGGCAGCATGAGCCAACACAAGATGGCGCCACTATAAACACACGCCTGCGCCAGAACGGGCTGGGCCGACCATCAGGCCCCACCTGGAAGAAGCCTTGGGCCGACCATCAGGCCCCACCGAGAAGAAGCCTTGGGCCTACCATCAGGCCCCACCGGGAAGAAGCCTTGGGCCGACCATCATACCCCACCGAGAAGAAGCCTACCGGCGCAATAGGCCGCGACGTCAAAAAAAAAAAAAAAAAAAAAATAAAAAATCTTATCATTATCCTCTTTCTTGGCCTCTGCCTTTTTACCTCTTTACTCTGTCCTTCCCTTCCTTCCCTTACTCATGTTACCATTATCTTCTTACTCCTCCCATCCCTGTTTAATGCGCGAGTCTTCGTTTTTATCCTATACCTATTCTTATACCACGCCATTCCCCTTCATCTCTTTCTCACGTTATTTTTATATTCTTGCTTCTCACCTTTTCACATAATCCCAGTCCTCATTCTTTTCCTATTCCCTTTGTTTTCTCCATTTTCCTCTGTGTCCCTGCCTTACCTGATACGAGAATACCGAAGCAAGATCGACAGTTATTTTCCCTCTTCAAGATTATCCAAGAATCCTACAACGTCCCGTAGATCCTAAAACGTCCCATGGTGAAAAAGAAGATTAGAACAGTATTAGCTTTGCTGCAGATTCGCTGTATACGGATCAAACATCGTAGACTGACACTGAAACACGTGAGCGCAGTTGCAGGGTGACCCAAAATGAACACAACTCATAAACGTATGTAGCATTAATGCACGCGATTTCAAAAGTGCTTTATTCTTGTATTCATATTAAGCTGAGCTGATAATGAAATAGTCCTGATAGTTTGGATTCTGTAATTATGATGCTGAGAAAATGAGTTACAAAATGACCACTTAGACGTCGCTTGCAGTTCTGAATGCTGCCCGCGCATTTGTCGATAACGCAGACCCGGTCCTCTCTAGGGATAGCTCCGATCTTTGACGTAGTGTCTGTTTTGAGGTATGTGCTTGTCCGGGGGTGAGGGTAGCATGGATTGTTTATGTTGTAAGTACGAAAAAATCAATCCGACGAGACAGTTGGGAGCAAAGCCTCCTCGTGGAATCATCCAGGGAAATTCTAATCAAGGACCTTTGGTTCTATCCTTACAGAACTCAGATCAAACAGAGGCTGACGCAGAGGATATGGAGACCTATCTTTCGGCCACCTCTTTGGATTCTTTTTAGGAGCAGCGAGTAGCGGGCTTTTTTTATTAATGTTTACTTTTTTGTGCCCTTGAGCTGTAAAAAAAAAAAAAAAAAGTGTCGATGGTTTTGCGACAAAAATTGAAGTGAATCCTGTTGACGATTTGCCGTTTTCCGATGAGACACACTTCACATTTTAACAGCAAAGACAATATTTTCCAGGGCACATCACCGCCTGGAGTGTTCTCCAGCATCCATTGCATTCAACAAAATGCACTATATTGGTGGCCATCTCAGAACACAGTATCAATGGAGTGTCTGGTTAAAAAAGCGAAAAGGAGTAGTCTGTTACAATACAACGGAACGTTATCTTGAGGTCATAAGAAAGCTTTAGACGGCACAGACTTCAAATGAAACTTTGATTAGGCTGCAGCAACGATTTAGGATCGATGTGATGTGATGTGAGTAAATGTGACTCGGAGTGAGCCCCGCACGGATCCGGCCTGAAACCCCCAGATATGCGAGTTATATGAAGGTTCGTGTTAATGAAAACCCTCCAAACAATCAGACTTGAAATGAAAAATCATGTCAAAGTCCAGAGCTGTCACAAGAGAGGAGTGTGTCCGCGCAATCGAGAATTTCATGCTGCCTCCAGGAGTGCCAGCAATGTCGAGGTGACCAACTGCTAAGCATTTCATGAAAATCATAAAAGAAACAAACTATACAACCTGCAGAACCCAAACGTTTATAACTTTTTTATCAACTCAACATGAATGCAAAAATTGAGGAAATCTTATCAGCGGCCTAAGTGTCACACACCTTTACAAGTGACATTCATTTTTAGGGGACAATGTAGACATACTTAGATGACCATGTAGACATTCTTAGATGGGCGGGAAGGACGGAGGGACGCAAACACAGGAGACGGATAAGGCAGCAAAGTGAGAAAGTGAGAGTTAAATTGAGAAGATGAGAGGAGTGGGTGGGAGAATGAGCTACAGATAGAGGAGATGTATTCAATTTGCTTCCTCTTTTTCCTCATCCTACTCGTCCTTGTCCTTGATCTCGCTCTCGGCCCGACTTTCCTTTCTCTTTAGCTCTTCGTTCTCTGCTTCAGTATTTGTTATCGGTAATATCGTCCTTGTCCTCGTCCTCGTCTCTTTACTCCTTTTCCCTTTCCTCCTCCTCGTCCTCCTCCTCCTCCTGCTCTTCTTCTTCCTCCTCCTCCTCCTCCTCCTCCTCGGGTTGAGTCTAGAGGGGAGTCACGGGGGATGCATGGCGGAATTCAATCAATGAAGAATATCGCACAAAAGTATATTAACTTAAGCCCTTTAAGTCCTTTAACTTAATAACTTGACGGAGTGAAGATTGCGAACCCTCTGTAAAATGCTTGATAAATCTGATAAACTTGCAGAGAGGGCGACGGAGGAACGTGGGAAAATCGCGATAACCGATTGACAGTGACAGGAAAAGGGAAAGTGTTGCAAGATGACGGAGGCTGGCAAATTGTGAAGGGATCGTTATTATTTTCTCCGCGTTATGAGAACCGAACCTCTTTGATTAATATTAGTGATGTGGACGCACGTTTTGACTGTGGTTATTTTTCTTTTTTTATTCCTTCGTTAAAAGAAATGCTAAAAGGAAAATAATTTGTCCATTTACAACAATACGTTCTTCGAAATTTAAGCAATGATGTGATTTAGTTCAATAATGTTTCGTTTCTTGAGTTATATTTTCTTTCCTTCGTGAAGTATTTGACAGGCCTGAGTATTGTGCCATTCCGTCATGTTTTTAAGACCTCTAAAAGACCTCGTATAATTATTATTCCTTCATTCCTTACGCATCACGCCCTCGCCACACGTATAACAAGAGGCTGTGCATAGGGAGAATTTTACAGAAGAGAAAGGAGAAACTGGTTCTGTATCAACACGGAGAGAGAGAGAGAGAGAGAGAGAGAGAGAGAGAGAGAGAGAGAGAGAGAGAGAGAGAGAGAGAGACAGAGACAGAGAGACAGAGACAGAGACAGAGAGAGAGAGAGAGAGAGAGAGAGAGAGAGAGAGAGAGAGAGAGAGAAATGGCGAGTACGAGAGACAAATGGTAGCAGATGAGACGACCATTAGGAGAAGAAAAAAAGTCGGTAATGTACCAGCGATGGATAAGGTAAAAAGGAAATTGTGCCCGCCTTGATTTTACGCTTACTTGGAAGTAATAACAAGGAAATTATAATGTGTCCCGGCCAAGGAATGCAGGTCATGTGTGACGAAAAAAAGGCTACCATTTTAAGTATTATTACTGTTATTATTACTGGTATTATAATTATTATTACCACTATTATTATTATTATTTCCTTCTTCTTCTTCTTCTTCTTCTTCTCATTATTATTATTATTATTATTATTATTATTATTATTATTATTATTATTATTATTATTATTATTATTATTATTATTATTATTATTATTATTATTATTATTATTATTACTACCATTCCTACTGCTATTACTACTACTATTACTACTCCTACTACTACTACTGCTGCTACTACTACACCTACCTCTACTACTACTACTACTACTACTACTACTACTACTACTACTACTACTACTACTACTACTACTACTACTACTACTACTACTACTACTACTACTACTACTACTAATAATAATAATAATAATAATAATAATAATAATAATGTTTATTTTTGCTGTAATAATCATAAGCTTTTATTGTTATCATCATCGTGAAACAATTTTAGTATACATCAGAACGGAACAAAAACAAAAAAATCTTCGATAACATCTTATTGTCAATTTGTTACTGATGCTGCTATTGTTGTTGTTGTTGTTGATTGCAGAAGATTATATAATTTTAATTCACTACCACTAACAACAACACTTCACCTCCTTCCTGCCCTTCCAAATCACCGCTGACGCCCACCATTACTACTAAAACCCCTACCGCTACCTTGAGAACTACCGCTAACCACTAAAACCATCACCACTCAGCACCACTAAAACCACCACAACCACCATCATTACCACCATCCCCCACCACCACTAATCACAGTCACTAACGACCACGAACCACCACCACATTGCACCACTAAAACCACCACTGCTACGACCATCACCACTGGAACTACCACCACGATAAACTCCACTCGCGCAACCACGACCACCAGCTCTCCACCTTTCACTAACATAACACACCACATGAACCATCACTTCTGCACCACTAAAACCGGCACCACCACATCTGCAACCATCACTAACCCCCGCCAATAAAAGCACCACCAAAACTACCCTTACTACAGCCATCACTAACCACCACCACCACCACTACCACCACCACCTACGCTTCATCACAGCGGAGAACAAACACACACAACTTCACTTCGCTGCCGCAAACGCTAGCCAACACACCTGCACAGCGATCAGGGCCACAAGAATGCGCTGCGCCACCTCGTAACACGGAGTTAGGGCAGGAGCTGTAAAGATTGGCAAGATTAAGGAGGGAGGGAGAGAGAGAATATGGAGAGGTGGAAGGAGGAGAAGTGGGAAAGGAGGAAAAGGAGGAGGGGGTAAGTGAAATGGAAAATAAAAGATAGGAGGAGGAAGAGGAAGTGTTGCACAGTGGCTATATTAGGCAATGTAGAAGAGAAGGATATGAGAGATAAAGTGAACAAAAAAGAGGATAGAGGTGAGAAAAGAGGCAGTGGAAGGAGAGAGAGGAATGGAAGTGGAAGAAGCAGTGTAGTGCGTGCAATGAACTAAAACGACCAACTTTACGAACAGTTACAAAAATTTACCTAAGAAATTTATACCTGAATCAGCACTTCCTAATGTATCTCACTTTTCTTCCTTCTTGCCTCCTCCTCCTCCTCCTGCACCATCTTCACCTCCTCTTCCCCCTCCTTCTGGATTCTCGCGGGGGAAAGAATAATAACTTTGCGTGTCACTTTTTTCCAGGCACACGTTAACTCCTCCTTTGCAAGTGGTGGGGATGAGAAGTTCCGGAGCGGGATCACTGAATGACTGCTTGCAAGGTGTGCATGCGGGAGGGGGGAGGGGGTGCGGATGCTGCAGTGAAGAGAGAGAGAGAGAGAGAGAGAGAGAGAGAGAGAGAGAGAGAGAGAGAGAGAGAGAGAGAGAGAGAGAGAGAGAGAGAGAGAGAGAGAGAGAGAGAGAGAGAGAGAGAGAGAGAGAGAGAGAGAGAGAGAGAGAGAGAGAGAGAGAGAGAGAGAGAGAGAGAGAGAGAGAGAGAGAGAGAGAGAGAGAGAGAGAGAGAGAGAGAGAGAGATTTGAGAGAGAGAGAGATTTGAGAGAGAGAGAGATTTGAGAGAGAGAGAGATTTGAGAGAGAGAGAGATTTGAGAGAGAGAGAGATTTGAGAGAGAGAGAGAGAGAGAGAGAGAGAGAGAGAGAGAGAGAGAGAGAGAGAGAGAGAGAGAGAGAGAGAGATTTGAGAGAGAGAGAGAGAGAGAGAGAGAGAGTTGAGAGAGAGAGAGAGATTTGAGAGAGAGAGAGAGAGATTTGAGAGAGAGAGAGAGATTTGAGAGAGAGAGAGAGAGATTTGAGAGAGAGAGATATGAGAGAGAGAGAGTTGAGAGAGAGAGAGAGAGAGAGAGATTTGAGAGAGAGAGAGATTTGAGAGAGAGAGATTTGAGAGAGAGAGATTTGAGAGAGAGAGAGAGAGAGAGAGAGAGAGAGAGAGAGAGAGAGAGAGAGAGAGAGAGAGAGAGAGAGAGAGAGAGAGAGAGAGAGAGAGAGAGAGAGAGAGAGAGAGAGAGAGAGAGAGAGAGAGAGAGAGAGAGAGAGAGAGAGAGAGAGAGAGATTAGGTCTCCAAAGAGAATATTACAATCCGAGTCAATCGCACGGAACTACTCGTAATGGCCTTAGTATATTGTCCTTGAAACCTCCATTCCTCACACACACACACACACACACACACACACACACACTGTAGAATTCAAGTCAGTGTCATACTAACCACCAATAGAAAGCGAAGTATTCATGCACCGATGACGCAATGATGACGCAATATACTGACGTCACATCAAACTAAAGGCCGCCATGCAATTCCTAAATCACCACCGTGTGCTGTAGTCATTATTGTTGTTGTTGTTGTTGTTATTATTGTTATTGTTATTGTTATTATTATTGTTATTATTATTGTTATTATTATTGTTATTATTATTGTTATTATTATTGTTATTATTATTGTTATTATTATTGTTATTATTATTGTTATTATTATTATTATTATTATTATTATTATTATTATTATTATTATTATTATTATTATTATTATTATTATTATTATTATTATTATTATTATTATTATTATTATTATTATTATTATTATTATTATTATTATTATTATTATTATTATTATTATTATTATTATTATTACTATTATTATTATTATTATTATTATTATTATTATTATTATTATTATTACTATTATTACTGTTGTTGTAGTTGTAGTTGTAGTTGTAGTTGTTGTTGTTAATATTAACTCAAGCCTCTCCGATATCGATAGGTCTTATCAGGAATATATTTTATCCTTCCTCCTTTTTTTTCTGCCCAAGGATGTTGGGTTTTAAGGCTACATTAAGCAGTATTTAAGCAGAACCGCCATAACCAATGTTCTCTGGACTTTTTGTCCTTGATTCTGGAGTCAAACCTTCCAGCAATCGATGGATATTGGGGCTTCTAAGTCCCACACACAAAAAAAGAATAAAAAACCCTCCAACAAGGCACAACCATCGCCTTTCCTTCTCTTCCTCTTCTCGTCTCTTTCTTCAATCCTCGTGTCTTTTCTCTTTTTCCCCGCTCCTTTTGTTCAACCACACCTTCCTTCATTTCTTAATCCTATTTCTCCCCCCCCCCAAGAATAAAAAAAACGGAGCTAACGAAAAGAGCGAGCGAGACGTCCTTCATTTGTCCGGGGATGAGGAGAGTGAGACTCAGGAGCATTAGTACCGAGTTTGATCCTAAGTCGAGGGTGTTGTTACGCATGGGGCAGTGGAGGTTCGGTCTGGGATGTCCGAGAGGTGGCAAGGAGGGAAAGGAAAAGAGTGAAAAAGAGAACCAGCAAGAGGAGGAGGAGGAAGAGGAGAAAGGGGGGGGGGGGGGGGTAAAAAGGAAATGGAATGAAGCTTGAAAATAAAAAGTGCAAGAGGAGAAAATGTAAGAGCCGGTTGGAGTGAGAAAGTGGTGGAGGGAGAAAGCTATCTGAAGGTGGATAGGATAAAATTTCTTACAAGGAAGAGGAAAGAAGGATAAAGGAACGAAGGTTTTGTGTACGAGTTTTCGAACACTGAATTAGGTTTTTTTTTTTTTTTTTTTTTTTACAGCAGAGGAGACAGTGCAAGGGCGTAAAACAAAAGAAAACAACAATGAAAAAAAAGCCCGCTACTTACTTACAAAGAAAGCGTAAATAATGTGTGTAAATTGCGAAATATACGAGAATGAAGATTAAATGAAGAAAAAAACAAAAGAAAATGACGAAGAAATAACAACAACAAGAACAGCAACATCGATAACAACAAGAACAAGAGAATAAAAGGAAGGAAAGGAGGAGGAGAAAGAAAATTAATGGAAAGAAGAATGAAAATGTAAAATAGAAGAGAGGAGGAATAAGGAAAAAGGGAAGAAACATGAGTCCAAAAAGAAAGGACAAAAGAGATCGTGACAAATTGAGTTTACACAAGGAGGAGGAGGAGGAGGAGGAAAAGGAGGAGGAGAAGGAGAAGGAGGGAGAGGAGGAGGAGGAGTAACAACGCGAAGATAAAAGAATAGTAGA
This sequence comes from Eriocheir sinensis, assembly GCF_024679095.1. Lineage (NCBI taxonomy): Eukaryota > Metazoa > Arthropoda > Malacostraca > Decapoda > Varunidae > Eriocheir > Eriocheir sinensis. Next base: position 11,268,166 of record NC_066551.1, read on the forward strand.
AAATAGGAATAAGGAAAAGAAGAAAAAAAGAAGAAGTAAGAGTAGAAGAATAAAAAGCACACACTAAGGTAGAAAAGAGCAAAGGAGAAAAGAAAAACAAAAGAGGAAGAAGAAGAAATGAGGGTAAAGAGGAAGGAAAGAAGCAGCATCGAGAGGGAAAGCTGCAGGACCAAAAATGTGTTCCAGAAAGAAAGGAATATAAAATGAAACCTTCGAACGTGGCGCCGAGGAGAAGGAAGAAAAGGGCGTGAGTGATTTACAACTTAAGAAACAATGGTGTGGAAAGGAGCGTCGTTCACGTGCATAAAGGCGAAGCGTGTGGCCGAAAGAAGAGCCAAAAAAAAAAAAAAAAGAAAATACGGAGAATCTCAAGGAGGAAAAGAAAACGTAAGGTGGAGAGGAAAGAGGAAGAAGGAAAAGACGAGGAAAATGAGAGAATAGGAGAAAAAGGAGATAGGGAGGGAAAGATATATTTGCATGAAAGAATATGGTGATCTGGAGATGGTTAAGAATGCATGGGATGGAACTCTACCAGGCGAGGGACGAGAAGACGAAGGGCTTAAAGACTCGACCCAAAGACAGCCTCCTTCACGCCCGTCCACCGTTCTTCATCCCTCCTGATCCATCCTGCCCCACACTTTCACACAGTCCCATCTCCTCTTTACTGATCTTCGTTCCCCATCTTTCCCCACGCACACTCCTCCTGCTCTTCGTCCTCTTCCGTATTCTCATTTAGTCCTTAGCTTTTCAATCCCTCTTTCTTGCTCCTCCGTTTCCTCATTCAGTTTCCTTCCTCAGTTATTTGTTACGCACCTTCCTTATCCTTGAGCCCTTTTCCACTCCCTGTTCGTCATTCCATCCTTTCTCCTTTCAGTCTCTTCCTTCCTTCATCCCTTCCCTCCCTCCATCCCTGCCTTCCTCTCCGCCCTCCCACGTCCCCTAAACCCATCTCGTCTTCGTCCTGGCCACCCCGAGGCTGATCCCGAGGGTTTGGCCCAAACACAAAGTTACGGCTTCTGTGTTTCCTTCGCCGGTGACCTTCCTCGGGATGTTTATGGCCTTCAAAGGCCTGGCCGCCTCGTCTCATCTCCGTGGCGGTCAACAAGAATACAAAACACACCTGCCAGTCAGCCACTCAGCCGCGTGTGTTGCCTGCGTATGTGTGTGTGTGTGTGTGTGTGTGTGTGTGTGTGTGTGTGTGTGTGTGTGTAGGCCGAGGTATCTAATACGTGCATGATGAAAGACAAGAGTGAGTGGGAGAGAGGAGGAGGAAACTTCGGAGGGTTGCAGAGTCTGCCTGTCACCCCCCTTCCTTCTGTACACGTGGCACGGTGTTAAGAGGTGGAATGGGGCGTAGCCATAAATCTAATGCCTATATTTCCTGCAATGAAATTTCGTCGTTCAGGGTACTGAGTGGCTGCAGAGCTCATGGTAATAAAGGTATAATTTAACTTGCGGTATACTTTTACTTATTTCTGTTTTACACGCGAAACTGATATTTCTCACGATTTGACAAGAAATCGTACCTCATTCCATGAAATGTACACACACTCAAAAAACTATCGTTACAGTGGGGTCCGACGATTTTCACACTGAGCAACCCGGTAATCTCGGCAGGGTTGGTAAGAGTGATCACCCCCACCACCTCAGCTCTGCTGGGGGGAGCAGGACAGGACCCTCTTAAGGGAGGGATAGAGAGGAAGGGAGACACCGAGATACCGGATATCACCATAATATTAACGGAGTGATTTGAGTGCCACTTGTTTAAGCTTTATGTTCACAAATTATTAAACACTAATGCTCATATGATATACGTAACAGCGGTGGGTAGAAGTATTCTCTCATGTCAGAGGTAAAAACAACCATCAACGCATGTCAGATATAGTTCAGTTCATAATGTGCCATCCTGGAACTAATGCCTCCACTGAGCGTGTCTTTTCTTTCATGAACAAATTCTGGGCATCTGAAAAAAAAAACAACTTCAAATTGCAACGCTAAAAGCATTGCTGGTAAGAAAGATAAAGTTTAAAGAGAGTTGCATGGATTTCTACAGGTTATTTCAATCTACTCCCGAGCTACCCTTCTCTCTTGTGCTGCCTCATTGCCTAATAAAAAAGTAAGAACTTTGCGCGCCTTTTAAGTTAACGAATAAGGAATTTGGCGCGAACGTTTTGAATTGCTGTAATTAGCCGTCTCTGGAAAAGAGTAATTTATTAAATAGCTTGCATGCAAGAGTTAATTTGTCTAACATGCTGGTATAATGACTCGCCGAGAATTATTAGAGTATTAATCGTACGGGGTGCATTCCATGATTGTTTCGAGACAACTCCATTACCCATGGGGAGGCGGTGGCTGAGTCGACAGAGTGACGGCGCCGCGTTCAGGACGACGCGAGTTCAATCCCCGCCCGGTGCCACCAAGCTGGGATTTTTTACCCGCCGCCGAGTGGCTTAAAACTACCCACATGATGTCCAGATGACCACCTATCAACCCGGACTCTAGATTCTAGGATTAAAGATGAGCTCCGGGAGGGCAGCATGAGCCAATGCAAGATGGCGCCACTATAAACACTCGCCTGTGCCAGAACGGGCTGGGCCGACCATCAGGCCCCACCGGGAAGTAGCCTTGGGCCGACCATCAGGCCCCACCGGGAAGAAGCCTACCGGCGCAATAGGCCGCGACGTAAAAAAAAAAAAAAAAAAAAAAAAAAAAAAAGCGAATACCGTGACTCAAGTAGTGCATGCTATACTACTAGTGAAACCAATGCCAACGTTATCTTACCATTTGGGTGATGAGGCAAGTTTATAATCTACTATAAATCTATCATAAGGGTTAGCTAAGTTTTACGTAACCTCCTAGGCTCAGTGGAGCCGTATGTGGCGATCAGTCAGTGGGATTCACTCTGATGTCCGAATCCTGAGTGACTCATCACCGCAAGGTGTTTATCATATTGTATCCTAAATGGACGAAATTTTAACTCTTCACTTGTGTATGATGTGTTAAAGGATAATTTCATCACCCCAAACACTATAATATTATAGCAACATAGAATACAAATCAATTAACTTCGACGAAAACTCCACCTGTGTGTTTCATGAAGCGTTACTGTGCCAGCTCATATTATATTGCTTCATTTACGAGTACCGCTCCCTTGGTTCAGGCAAGTGAACCCACACCCAACACACTCAGTGATACCAACATGAGAAGCTTGTTCTCAATGGCTTCGTCCTTGGTGTCAGTTTGTATCGTGCTGAATGTGTAACGATATTTTTTTGAGTGTGTGTACACCCGAAACAAAAGGAATGCGGAAAGTGGTAGAAAAAAGGAACTGAAGTAAAGAGAAGAATAATTAAATAAAGAAAATACATAAATAAACGGCAACTTTATGAAGAATAAACATGACTGACTTCCATTCCACGTTGAAGTTGTCTTGAAACTGGCAAAGTTTCGAACATAGATTGTGTGCTGCGTGCTGGTCGATGCGGCCCCGGGAATCTTGTGGGGTCTCTGTTTTGAGGGAGACGAATACTTGTGTGTTGCGTACCGGGAGATGCAGCACTGGTAACGTGGCGGGTACCTGAAGGGAGGGAGACTATATAATACCTGTGTGGTCCATGGCCGCCTATGCAGCACCGGAAATCTGGCGGATACCAGGAGAGTGGGAGATGAGTACCTGTGTGTTGCGTACCGGGCGACAGAGGACTGGGATTCTGGCGGGTACCTGCTTGGAAGGAGCCTAGTATCTGTGTAGGGGAAGGGACGGGTACCTAGAGAGGTTGGGACTGACACTCGGAAAGGAAAAGACGGTTACCTGGAGAAACGAATACCTGGAGACAGACACCTAGATAAACTGTTGCTGAGAAGGATAGACACGCGTGGACAGGGCATGGGAAGTACAGAAATAAATGGATAGCAGATAGACAGGTATAACGATGGTCAAGTAGAGAGGTGAAGAGTTATCCGGATGATCCATGGAAGTCAGAGTGATTCGAGTGGCGAGTTTTTGGCGCTTCCCTGAGGCGTGAGCAACGAACAGCCGAGTGAGTTCTTGCTGCACTCAATTTAGGGAGACTAACAATGTACGTATAATAGAGATAGAGAGAGAGAGAGAGAGAGAGAGAGAGAGAGTTAACATGAATGTCATATTGAAACAGCAGCAACAAACTTAAAATATGTTTAAAGTTACACACACACACACATAGTATTAACAGAACGACGAAGAAGACTGCAAAAAATAAGGAAATGACTATTAGTTTTCCTGTATTTGCCCTTCTAATCAAGAGAATGATGTTAAGCACTTTCGACCTGCAAAGAAGCACACACAAAAAACTAAAAAACAGGTGAGCGAACACTTACATGTGACGAAAATGGTTCACTGTTTACCTGTTCTGGGCTTCGGTTTAAAATCTTGATCCAATTCAGTCTGTCAAAGAGGTCAGGTTATAAAATGTTTTCCTTGTTAATCATACGTCAGGATGCTTTAGTTCGTTGTCTTAGCTTTCAAAGCAGCGCAGTTGATCATGCAAATGTGATAATTACAATCGTTAAGAAATGTTTTGCGTGACACCATCCTCTGCAAGCACACCTGAGTGGCGGTAAACAATATTGCAAGTAATGTCGAAAGCGACGCAAGAGACCAGTGTGCTCTCAGGTACACGAATGTTGCTCCTCGGGTTGTTTTATGAAGTGCTCTCTTCTTTTCATTCTCTCTCACTCATTCTCTCATTCATTCTCTCTTTCTTCCCTCTCTCTTGTTCCTAGTCTTGTCTCAATTCTGTTGATTTCTCCTTTTCTCACCTTCAAGCAATCGATTAAATAGCTCTCCCATATTGTATCTGTTCCTTTCCTTTTATATTTTTCATCTTTCCTCAAGTCTGACGTCTTTTTCCCTTGTTTTCGTCGCGTCTCTTTCCTTTATCGTTTCCGCCTTTACTTCCCGTTTTATTCCCTTCTTCCGGAGCTACTTAGGCTCCTCCAAACGTTTCCTCCCTTTCTACGTTCCCTACTTTTGCTGCCAATGTACTTCCTTTATTTGTGTCGTATTTCTTGCTTATTTCCGTTGTCCCTTCCTTTCCTCAGCCCCATCCTACTTCCTCCCTTCTCTTCCTCTTCATTCTCCTTTTCCTTTTCTTCCTCTTCATTATCTTTGCCTACTAAAAATCATCCATTCTCCACGTCTCCGGATTTCGCTTTCTCATTCATCCTCAGTTCGTCCTTCCATTTTTCCTTCCGTTACTTCCGCTCTTTCTCCTCCTCTTGCACTTCCTCTCCTCTGCAGAAGGCACCAAGATAAGAAAAGCGCTTTCCTGAGAATATGAGACGCACACATTTCCGTGACTTGAGGCAAAAGACACCTGCCGGGTTGTACCACACACCTGTCAGGGATGCTGCTCACGGGGGGGGGAGAGAGAGAGAGAGAGAGAGAGAGAGAGAGAGAGAGAGAGAGAGAGAGAGAGAGAGAGAGAGAGAGAGAGAGAGAGTCGCGTTGTTGTGGTAAATGTTGGCATCCATTTACAAGAGAGAGAGAGAGAGAGAGAGACGTAATAGCGCCCCGAGGAAATATAAATGGACTGCTCTCATCTCTATCTTATCTTGAAATTTACCAGAAAATGGGAAAAACAAGACAAATGGTTCACTTAAGAGACAATGGACGTTATAAATGTGTGTCACTACGAGAAAACAACGTCCGCCTCTTCTTACTTTCACATTATAGAAATAAATGTTAAGACACTTTGACCGACGCAATATTACAATGACCAGGCTGGAGTTTTTGTTCCGGTTTCTTATCGTATTATTTTATTTTCCTCTCGATAAAGCTACACGGTAATGTATAACACGTTTTAAACATGTCACAAATAGGGCAGAGGTCTAACATCTAAATCACCGACCTTGCAAAACTATATATATCTTTTTGCAGACGATGAAAATAGAGCTGTCAGGTTAATTTCTTATTCGCTTGTCTCCTCCCCGGTGAAGATAAATATGTGCTTTATTGTTTTTCCTTCTGTCTTCTTCTTTCTCTGTTTTACTAGAATTCAACTCGAGCATTAATGACATGTGCGTACTCGCGGTGCTAAATTAATAATAATGATAATAATAATAATAATAATAATAATAATAATAATAATAATAATAATAATAATAATAATAATAATAATAATAATAATAATGATAATAGTTTTATTTCGTCTCAGCGGCATATATATATAAAAAATACTAGAGTAAACGATCGAAAATGAACGAGATACATTACCTATATAAGCGTGTGCATGTCTTGGGTTCTCTCTCTCTCTCTCTCTCTCTCTCTCTCTCTCTCTCTCTCTCTCATGCGCGCGCACACCCACACCCACACCCACACACACACCCCCACACCCACACCCACACACACTCACTTTCCTTCGCCGGGCATTGTAGTAATTGCCTGGAGAATGGCCGCTCCTCGTGGTAAGTGATAAATCTTCACGCACTCTCCGGGAGGTGAAAGGTTAAGTCTCCAAAGCGACGTCTATACATCTTGATCCGTTGCCACGTCGCGGACATCGGGTGGGATGCTCTTTTGTGGCGTTGGGTACTCCTCCTACTCCACTTTCTCCACGCTTCCTTTTTATTGCCACCTATAACCCCTTTTATGATCTTTCTTTCCATTCCTCCTCTCCTCCCCTCCCGTGGCTATTTATCGAAGTGAAGGGAAAGAAGCAGGAGGTAATGGCAGCGGTGAATAGAAAAAAACATTAATTCTGAGAGAGAGAGAGAGAGAGAGAGAGAGAGAGAGGGATAGTATTTATAGTTTCTCTCTCTCTCTCTCTCTCTCTCTCTCACTCACTTACATTGTTCCTCAAGTTTTGACTATGATTGCTCTGCGTTGTTTTGACCTGACTCATGACAGTAACCCATTTCCAGGCAGACTAATTTTTCTGCTATTGCCACTTATTTTCTGCTCTCCCTTCCCATTGCTCTGTCATCACCAGCCATTATTTATGTTGTCCCGTCCATATTTCTGCTTTTCCTCTTCATTGCTCAGTTGCCTCCTCATATTTTTCTGCTGTTGCCTCTCGTATGTCTGTTTCCCCCTCCCATTGTTTTGTTATCCCTTCTCCTTTTTCTGCCTAGTCTTCTCTTTGTTCTGCATTCCTCTTTCAATTTTCTGTTTCCCCCTCAAAAATATTCTTCCTTCTCTCCATTTTCCTCATTCGCCTCATTTATCTCTGCTGTCCCCTCTCTCATCGAATCAGTGTATCTTAATGGAAAACAAAAGTGAATGTCCGATGTTGAAGAGGCTGCTAATGTGAGATTGGAGTGTTTGTGAATGTTTGTCTCGTGTGATAATGCCTTCAAAGTTTGTAATCATATGACCAGAGTCCTTCATTTGTGGCTCGTGCGGTGTGCATTGCCCCTGAAGTCAATGAACGTATCCGCCATTTAGCAACCGTGTAAGAATAAAGAGAACAGCACAGAAATTAAAATACTCATAAGGGGAAAGGGAAAAAGAGATAGGGAGAGACGGAGGGCATTGCGACCAGTTTTGCCTCCATACCTCACCAGCCACAATCGAACAAAGCTAAGAACAGAAAAGAGTTGACCGCCCGCCACAGGGGAGAGAGGAAGGCGTTGCCCGCTGACTTACTCTTTTCATCAATCTTGTCTAGCCGTGACGAGCGCGGGGAAGGGAGGAAGGGATGAATGAAGGACACGGTGAGAACAATGAGACAATAATGAGATGGGGAAGAGACGGACAGCGAAAGGAAGACGCAGTCACTGAACAAATTAGTCTCAGGGGAAAATCTCACCTTTACAAAAATTGATTAAGAGGAGGAAGAGGAAGAGGAGGAGGAGGAAATGATGAAAAAGGAGAAGGGGTGAAGGAGGAGGAGGATAGGAAAGGCTGCTGTGCTTTATTAAGGAGAAGAGTGAAGAAGATGAAGAAGGAAAAGAAGAAGAGGAAAAAAAGAAGAAAAAGAGGAAGAAGAAGAGCTAATTCCCTTATGAAGATCCGCTGTCATGTTGTTGCCTTGCCTCGCGTGGGCATAGCAAAACAAACCGCCGCCGCGACACTGTATTGAATCAGGTGACCGAGGAAGCAGCCACACCTGTACGGCAAGAAGTTAAAAGCCACAAAGGTGCTTCAATGTGTATTCTAATCAGCGCCACAGGAAAAGAAACACACACACACACACACACACACACACACACACACACACACACACACGCACACGCACATGCACATGCACACGCACATGCACACACACACACACACACGTTCTTACTTAAACCATCAGAGGCAACACGCAGCACAAAACGCCTCTAGAACATCAAAAGCCGAATAGCGAGACTTGGCAAACACTGGGAGGATGATGGTTCCGGAGAGGAGAGATGAAAGGGGGAAGAAGAGGAGGGGACGTAGGGGTGTGAGAAAAGGCAAACATTAAGACTTTCTCGCTCCGCACCGCACCGCACCGCCCACCAAGAAAACAGGTCATGTCAAGAAGGAGAAATTTGCCTACGTATTCACCTTGAGTGGAAAAAAGTCGGAATACGAGAGAAGGAAGGTGTAACATGATGGCTGGGGAGGGAGAAAGAGGGCGTGGGTGACCTTGAGGAAAGTGAACAAGGCAACAGGTGAGTGAAATAGGAAATACATGTATGGAATAAGGGAATGCTGAGAAAATGGAATGAGGAGTGAGGGATGAGACGAAAAAATAAAGGCGATGCTACTGGAAGGAAAAGGCAAGGCAAAGGAGTGTTGGGAGAGTGGGAGGGTAGGGCTGGGGGAAGTAGGGATGAGGTGGGCAGATGCTATTGAAAGGATGTACAGGAAGGAAATAGAAATGGAGGAGGTGTCACAGTGCACGGAAGTAGCTGGAAAATGAGGTGGGTGTGACGGGGGAAGGAACTGATGGACTAGCAAGTAAGAAAACACGGAAAGCGAACAGGAAAATCGTTACGTGATGAGGAAATATAGGAAAAAAGTGAATAAAACAAAAAAAAAAAATAAAAACGTACACGGAATACAGGGAGTGAATAATGCTGAATAAATAAGCAGGATAAAAAGAATACGAAGAGCTAAAATATAAAATGGAAGCGGTGAATTTTTGTCGGAATAGAAATGGAGAAAGTAGAGTGAAGGAGCCTGAAGGAGCGAGGTGCAGGAGATGGAGCAACAGAAGGACACAGAAGGACAAGGGGAACGTGTGAGTAAGTCCTAAGTTAGGCTGGGGTGTTGCTGCCTCTAAATGTTTACGACAGGAAAAGGGTACAATAAAAAGTGGAGGAGGAGAAGAAGAAGAAGAAGAAGAAGAAGAAGAAAAAAAGAAAAAGAAAAAGAAAAAGAAAAAGAAAAGAGGAAGAAAAGAAGAAAAGAAGAAAAGAGGAAGAAAAAGAAGAAAAGAGGAAGAAGAAGAAGAAGAAAAGAGGAAGAAGAAGAAGAAGAAGAAGAAGAATGTGAAGGGTGCAATAAGAGGAATAGGAAGAGCAGATTGAGTTGAAGATAAGGAAAGGACTGATAAGGAGAAATGAGGTGTCGTGTAGGAAAGGAGAGAAAGAAAAAGCTGAGGAGCAGAATGTGGTCGAAATGAAGGAGACGAGGAAGGAAAATAAAGGAGTATGATTGGAGGTGAAGACGACAAAGAGAAGCAAGTTGGAACGGTAAGGTCTGGACTCGAGAAAGACGGGTTTGTAGGAGGAGGAAGCTGAAAGGGGCAGTGTGGGAATGAAGGGAAGGAGGAATGAGGTGATACAGGAAGGAGTTGCAGGTCTCTTACGTTCCTCATCGACCTTAAGGAGACTGAATCCGTTTCTGTCATTCTTTCATTCCATTTCTATTCTTGGACGGTTGTTTTCACATTCTTGTTAATATTTTTCGTTCTTCAATAATCAGTCCTCTTATTTTGCTTTATTTCAAAATATGTTTTGTATTCGTCTACGTGTTGAAGGTTTCCCGTTCAGAACAACATGCATCCTGGTTCTTTATTGTGTACTACTACGGTGTTTCATTCATTTATGAACTCGTTTTCGTCAAGGCCCGGCCACTCTCCGAAAAAGCATCATTTAATGTTCGATAAATCGTGAAAAGACAATTGTTGAACGATCAGTGCGTGTATAGAAAGTATGATGAAAAGCATCGCTCGTTCACAGAGTAACTATTTGTCGTGCATCATGGTAGGAGAGAGAGAGAGAGAGAGAGAGATTGATTTTCTCTCTCATTTTGATTGCCCTCTGATTCATCCCTCAGCAATGAAAGATAAACATGATCAAAGCTATTTTTACCCTAATCTGTTTCCTGAGCTTAAGCAATGTCAGTGTTTTTGTTTTTTTTCACCCAGTCTGGTCCACCTAGTTACCAGGATTTCTAATTTTGCGAGCGATTATTTTTTTGCCACCATTCTCTTTCATTAGGGTATAGTAAAAAGATTTTAGTAGTAGTGATCCTGGTAAATGAGATTATCTTATATGTCAGTTTGTTAGTAATTTAATGGAAAGTGTGTGTGTGTGTGTGTGTGTGTGTGTGTGTGTGTGTGTGTGTGTGTGTGTGTGTGTGTGTGTGTGTGTGTGTGTGTGTGTGTGTGTGTTGCGTGCAGGCGTGAGAGAGCGCGTGTTTCACTTTCATCTTTTCTACACGCGGCGCCTTAATGGTGCGGAATGGTATAAAAAGTAAGCACAAAAATGTTTTCATGCAGTAGTTTTTTTTATATACTAATGGGAGAGGGTAGGAAGGGGGAGGACGACGGAGCGAGTTTTTGTTACGATTGAGGAAGGGGAGGATAACGTATTCGTGTATGTGTTTTATCATATTGAGTGTTGCTCATGGTGAGGGAAAGCCATTTAATTTCATGTCTTTTTATGCCTAAAAATTACAGACATAGTCATGATAAGTGTCTTATATATTTGTGTAAATATCATGTAGGTGCGTGCGCTTGTGTGTATACTTTATATAGAGAATGAACAGTCTTTTCCTTTTCACTTATTTAAAGAACGGAGGTCTCAGTTTAGGCTAAAAGAATATTCTTCTATAGATGTAGAAAAGGAGAAAATATGTTCAAGAATAATTCTCCCCTCTAAAAAAAATGTAGCTACACATCTGCTATCATCTGTCGTTCTTCCTGAATCATTCTTTATCTCTCTTATTAAGAGCAGTTCTTTCCCCACTTTCTTCTTCCTCAATCACCTTCAACTTTCCTCTCCACTCTTTTCCCCTACATCACATTTTCCAAGGTCGCTTTCTCCCTGTGTCATATATTTCATCTTATCTCCTTTCTTTCAAAAGCATTTCCTCCTCAGTCTCCCTAAACTTTCTTGTCTCCCAGAACTCCTCTCTCTCAGTCACGGCTTTTGGGTTTTTCTAGCTCAATCTTTCACTTCTTCTCAACTATTTCAAAGGCATCCGTCTACCTCCCGCGAAACATCTGGCGTTTCGTCGTTTTCTGCAGCTTTTCCTTCGAGGCGCAGCAGATGCGTACAAAGTTAACATTTGGTGAACGAGAATGGCATCTCCTTCCTCTTTCTTTTTTCTTCCTTTTTACTCCTACTTCGCGCTGCTTTTTCCTTCTTCTCTTACGTCCCCTTTCGTGCTTTTCTCCTTTCCTTGATGATCCTGTATTGGTTTTGGTATCGTTCGGGCTTTTTTTTTTTAGCGGGCTTTTTTTTCCATTATTGTTTCCTTTTTTTATGCCCTTGAACTGACTCCTGTGCTGTTCTTGTTTTTATTCAGCTTATCTTGTCTTCCTCCTCCTCCTCCTCCTCCTCCTCCTCCTCCTCCTCCTCTTCCTCCTCCTCCTCCTCCTAGGATAGTCACATCCCCAGTAATGTTATATATCTTTAGTTTCAAAAAGCCTTTCACAAGGTACTACACGAAAGACCCTTCAAGAAACTCTAGTCGGCGGGACAAGGAGACAATCTGACAGCGTGGATAAAAGATTAACTCACTGGAAGAAAGCAGAGAGTTGTACTCAAACGGACAGGCCTCCGAGTAACTCCCGGTCACGAGTGGAGGGCCACATGGGTTAGTGCTGGGCCCAATACTCTTTATTATATATATCAACGACCTAGAACTAGTATTAAAGTCAACCTTTTCTAAATTTGCCGATGACACAAAGGTGGGAGGGAAGGCCCTCACGACTGCAGACTGCAAAATTATCCAGAGAGACCTGGACCAGATCAGTCAGTGGCCAAAAAAGTGGCAAATGCTCTTTAATACTATGTAATAAATACAAAGTAATGCACATCGGGCTCAGAAATAGTAACTACACATACTACATGGGTGGGGAACAACTACAGGTTGTACAGGATGAAACAGACCTCGGAGTCACTATCAGCAGTGACTTTAAACACACAAAACACTGCAAGTCCGCCTGCAAGAAAACCGATACTTTGCTCGGGTTCATAGCGAGGAACTTCGAATAACAGACGCCTGGAGTTGTGTTATCCTCGTATAATTCGCTTGTAAGGCCCCACCTGGAATACGCCGCACAGTTCTGGTCCATTAATTGCAAGAAAGACATTGAATTACTCGAGAGAGTACAGCGACGCGCTACGAAAATTATACCATCATAGGGGACGCAACCTGGCGAAGAACGACTCAAACGATTCAACCTCCTCAAGTTGAAAAAGAGTCCATTGCGGGGAGACCTGATACAAGTCTTTAAGTATCTGAACAAGCTCAGCAATGTCGATCACTCCAAGCTCTTCTCGCTACAAACTTACCCGAGAGCAAGAAACAACAGTAAAGCATTTCAATTGAAGCGATCCGGTACAGATACCGGCAGGTTATTTTTCGAACAGAATTATTCGCCACTGAAACAGCCTTCCTGCATAAGTAATTAGTGCGGAGACAATCAACTCCTTTAAGAATCGCATTGATCGTCAGTTTACTGCGTCGCGGGTGAACTGAATGTATCCATGAGTACAAACAGTACTTTTTTTCTTTACAACAAAGGAAGCAGCTCAAGAGCAACAAAAAGAAAGTGTAGAAAAAAGCCCGCTAACCACTGTTTCAATAAAAGACTAAGTAAAGAGTAGCCAAAAGAGAGGTCAATTTCGGGCGGAGAGGTGTCTTGATACACTCCTCTTGAAAGAGGTCAAGTCATAGGCAGGAGGAAATACAGACGAAGGATGACTGTTCCGGAGTTTACCAGTGTGAGGGATGAAAGAGTGAAGATGCTGGTTAACTCTTACGGAAGGGGTTTGGACAGTATAGCGATGAGCTAGAGTAGAAAGTCGGGTGCAGTTGTGGCTGACTGATTGATTAAATCAGTGAAAGCAGGCAGACTTGATATGAGTCAGACCTGATATGAGTCAATAGACTTTGCTGTCTGTTCATCTGTACTTCCATGTTTCCTCCTCCTCCTCCTCCTCCTCGTCCTCCTCCTCCTCCTCCTTCCTTCTTCCTCGTAATGAAATCTGTCCGTCGCGTGTTATTCCGCCCTGCCGTGTTTGTCTCTGTATTTCTCAGGTGAACGTTGATTCGAAGCGGCAAGTCACGTGTGAAGAGATAAAAGAAAACGTGGAAACATTATGCAAATCTCGAATCTTAGAACACATGACTTTTGCTGCATCAGTAGACGTTCAAATTTATTACTTTAATCTCATTGTTGTGATGCAGAAGGAAAGAAAGACATGGGTTGCGTGTGTGTGTGTGTGTGTGTGTGTGTGTGTGTGTGTGTGTGTGTGTGTGTGTGTGTGTGTGTGTGTGTGTGTACGCGCGCGAGTGCGTGCGTGCGTGCGTTTTGCGTGCGTACCGACATTGGTACGTGCGTGCGTGACTGCGTCCTTGCGTGTGTGTGCGTGGGGGTCTGTGTGTAGAGAGATAGGGTTGTGTGTGTGTATCCTATTGGATATGTTTTTTTGATTAAGATTCGTTTTAGGTCCGTGCCAGTATCTCATTACCTACCTTATGAAACATCAGTATCTCTCCATATATCTTTTCTACAAACCTTCAACAGTCATGGAAACGCTCTGAAAATCCAATTCAAGGACTTTTTTTTACTCTTGAAAATATGGGATAATGTTTACGAAAGCGCGTCGCCTCCTCTGGCGCTGGCCGCGGCGACGCTGCAGCCGGTGTTGCGAAAAATACCTCCTCGCTGAAATAAATCACATATACATGTGAGGGGGGTCCAGGGGGGGCGTAGCCCCCTCTGGTTAGAAGGGGGGGCTGAGGGGGCGCAGCCCCCCCGTTAGTAGGTCGTAAAGTTCGGTTGGAGTAGTTTAAATATGCTCCCCGACCCTAAGCCCTCTGCGAGCTATTTTACGGCTGCGGCGGCTGTAGCGTCGCCGCGGCCAGCACCAGAGGAGGCGACGAGCTTTCGTAAACATCCCCTCTTTTCAAGAGTAAAAAAAAAAGTCCTTGAATTGGATTTTCAAAGCGTTTCCATGACTGTTGAAGGTTTGTAGAAAAGATATATGAAGAGACAGTGATGTTTCGTAAAGTAGATTATGAGATACTGGCACGGACCTGATACGAATCTTTACCGTTTTTTTTTTTTTTTTTTTGTATTTAGCATCTATTTAAAAAAATATATGAAGGAAAATTACTATAATAATAAATGTATATTAACACTCATCCAATATCATTATCTCACGTAATCATTATTTCTGCTTTGCATCAAATACCTTCTATTTTTTTTTTTTACTTCGTGTTCGAAACATCTCGGTCTCCAATCAGCTTGATGCTTCTTTTGTTGTCTCATATTTTATAATCATTATGTTTTTGGTAGGCTTCTGTGGTGGTAATATTTACAATATGGAGGGCGAGGTGAGGCAAGGTGAGATGAGGTGACGCGTGGTGAGATGAGGTGACGCTTGGTGAGATAGGGTGACGCGTGGTGAGATGAGGTGACGCGTGGTGAGATGAGGTGACGCGTGGTGAGATGAGGTGACGCGTGGTGAGATGAGGTGACGCGTGGTGAGATGAGGTGACGCGTGGTGAGATGAGGTGACGCGTGGTGAGAAGTGACGCGTGGTGAGATGAGGTGACGCGTGGTGAGATGAGGAGACGCGTGGTGAGATGAGGCGACGCGTGGGTTGATGTGACGCGTGGTGTGATGAGGTGACGCGTGGTGAGATGAGGTGACGCGTGGTGAGATGAGGTGACGCGTGGTGAGATGAGGTGACGCGTGGTGAGATGAGGTGACGCGTGGTGAGATGAGGTGACGCGTGGTGAGATGAGCTGACGCGTGGTGAGATGAGGCGACGCGTGGTGAGATGAGGCGACGCGTGATGAGATGAGGTGACGCGTGGTGAGATGAGGTGACGCGTGGTGAGATGAGGTGACGCGTGGTGAGATGAGGTGACGCGTGATGAGCTTAGGAGACGCTTGTTTAGATGAGGTGACGCGTGGTGAGATGAGGTGACGCGTGGTGAGAAGATGTGACGCGTGGTGAGATGAGGTGACGCGTGGTGAGATGAGGTGACGAGTGGTGAGATGTGGCGACGCGTGGTGAGATGAGGTGACGCGTGGTGAGATGAGCTGACGCGTGATGAGATGAGGCGACGCTTGGTGAGATGAGGTGACGCGTGGTGAGATGAGGCGACGCGTGGTGAGATGAGGTGACGCGTGATGAGATGAGGCGACGCTTGGTGAGATGAGGTGACGCTTGGTGAGATGAGGTGACGCGTGGTGAGATGAGGTGACGCGTGGTGAGATGAGGTGACGCGTGGTGAGATGAGGTGACGCGTGGTGAGATGAGGTGACGCGTGGTGAGATGAGGTGACGCGTGGTGAGATGAGGTGACGCGTGGTGAGATGAGGTGACGCGTGGTGAGATGAGGTGACGCGTGGTGAGAAGAGGTGACGCGTGGTGAGAGGAGGTGACGTGTGGTGAGAAGAGGTGACGCGTGGTGAGATGAGGTGACGCGTGGTGAGATGAGGCGACGCGTGGTGAGATGAGGTGACGCGTGGTGAGATGAGGTGACGCGTGGTGAGATGAGGTGACGCGTGGTGAGATGAGGTGACGCGTGGTGAGATGAGGTGACGCGTGGTGAGAAGAGGTGACGCGTGGTGAGATGAGGTGACGCGTGGTGAGATGAGGTGACGCGTGGTGAGATGAGGTGACGCGTGGTGCGAAGAGGTGACGCGTGGTGAGATGAGGTGACACGTGGTGAGAGGAGGTGACGCGTGGTGAGAGGAGGTGACGCGTGGTGAGATGAGGTGACGCGTGGTGAGATGAGGTGACGCGTGGTGAGATGAGGTGACGCGTGGTGAGATGAGGTGACGCGTGGTGAGATGAGGCGAGGTGCGGTGCAAATCAGCTCCCCTCGCGCCGTCGCATCTGCAGGGCTCTGATCACAATTAAATATTCTATGATTTCACGTGGCAGACAAAAACTGTTTTCTCTAGCAGCGCACTCATGTTTTCTCTTTTTTATTTCAGTCTTTGTATGCTCTGTTTTGACTGAACTATTTTTTTCCCGTTCCGTATTCGTTTGTATGCCTCCGCTGCATAGCTCTCCGTCCCGTGATGTCATACGCAGCACACATTAATCATGTTTCCACTCGTAAAGTAATGATTTCAGGACAGCTCTTCCCGCCACAATACTCCACACTACACGATCGCCTCACCAGAATCAGCACCACAACTCTTGCTCAATGGATGGTAACAGCATCCTCACCACATCCAGCACGCTTGCAAGATCACGTCACCTTTGCTATGTTACCTATAGTCTCTCACTGGGATCCTTAGGCAGCCTTTCTCTACTACATTCGCCTTCCTCATCCCGGTCTCACCAAGCGCTGCACAGCCCGAGTCGTAATTTAGTGATTTTTCATGGTGCGACCGTGTAACATACCGGCCCCGAGTGCGCCTATAATTTTAAGAGCTGTTTTTCTTTCCTGACACATATTTTTTTGCGTTACGGCAGCTGGGTGTGTGGCAAGGCAAGGCGAGGCAAGGCAAGGCAAGGAAGGGCAAGGCAAGGCAAGGCAGGGCAGGGCAAGGCAGGGCAAGGAAGGGCAAGGCAAGGCAAGGCAAGGCAAGGCAAGGCAAGGAAGGGCAAGGCAAGGCAAGGCAAGGCAAGGCAAGGCAAGGCAAGGCAAGGCAAGGCAAGGCAAGGCAAGGCAAGGCAAGGCAGGGCAGGGCAGGGCAGGGCAGGGCAGGGCAGGGCATGGCAGGGCAGGGCAGGGCAAGGCGAGGCGAGGCGAGGCGAGGCGAGGCGAGGCGAGTTGTGGACCCAGCTGTCTAAGGTTTTGGTGAAGATTTAGTAACTTCGCTGCTACTTTTTGTTGTTGTCTTCTGCCTCTTGATAATGGATGAAAGGGGTGTTTTTAATGCTTTTGTGTTTGTTCTTTACTCACGTGTATTATTTTCCTCTTTCTCTAGCTCTCATTCCTTATCTATTTCCCTTCTCTCTCTCTCTCTCGCTACCTTTAACTACTTCCCTTCTCATGTCCTTACCTAACTCCTTCCCACCCTTTACTCCATTTAAAAACCACCACCACCACCACCACCACAACAACAACAACAACAACAATAACAAGATTCACCATCCATCATTAATATACTGCAACACGAATAGGAAACATAACCTGGCAGCGTGGGTCCGTAGAATTCACCAATGCTGCTTCCCGATAATAACGTAGCTCGGGAAAAGAGAAAGGCAAATGTTTATTGTAAGGACATGTAGCGTGCAATGCCTCGGGATGATTATGTTGACCAACTTTAGAACAGAGAATGATGAATTTTTTGCTCATTGAATTTGCGCAAAAAGTTTTGAATTTTGGGGGGAAATTATTTGTTTTAATATTTTATCAGATATTTTTTATTAATTTGTTATGTGTTCCTATATTTTTTTCCTTCCCATGATATAGTTTGGAGGTAAAATAAATTGTCAATATATCCATCGTGTTTTTTTTTTATTTGCCAGTTCTTGTTCACGAATTAAGCATTGATACGGTTGGAAAATTTGATTATGTGTGCATGTGTGGTTGTATGTTTGTGTGTGTGTGTGTGTGTGTGTGTGTGTGTGTGTGTGTGTGTGTGTGTGTTAGGTGCTGTCTGTAACGTCGGTAAGCTGTCTTCATTTTTTTACAGCAGAGGAAACAACTCATGGGCAAAATAGAAGGAAACAATAATGAAAAAAAGCCCGCTACTTACTGCTCCTTGAAAAAGCGGTCAGAGAAGTGGCCGAAAGATAGGTCAATTTCGGGAGGAGAGGTGTCCTGATACTCTCTTCTTCAAAAAGTTCAAGTCGTAGGCAGGAGGAAATACAGATGAAGGAAGATTGTTCCAGAGTTTACCTGCGTGAGGGATGAAAGAGTGAAGATGCTGGTTAACTCGTGCGTAAGGGATTTGGACAGTAAAGCGATGAACTTGAGTAGAAAGTCGTGTGCGGCGAGGCCGCGGGAGAGAGGCATGCAGTCTACAAGTTCAGAAGAGCAGTCAGCGTGAAAATATCAATAGAAGATAGAAAGAGATGCAACATGGCGGCGGAATTTAAGCGGTAGAAGACTATCAGTAAGAGGAGGAGAGCTGATGAGACGAAGAGCCTTAGACTCCACTCTGTCCAAGAGAGCTGTGTGAGTGGAGCCCCTCAACACGTGAGATGCACACTCCATACGATGGCGAACAAGGCCCCTGTATATGGATAGCAACTGTGCGGGAGAGAAGAACTGGCGGAGACGATACAGAACGCCCAACCTCGAGGAAGCTGATTTAGTGAGAGAGGAGATGTAAAGTTTTCAGTTTAGATTTTGAGTTAAGGATAGACCGAGGATGTTTAGTGTTGAAGATGGTGACAGCTGAGTGTTGTCGAAGAATAGGGGATAGGTGTTAGGAAGAGTGTGTCGAGTAGATAGGTGGAGAAATTGGGGTTCTGAGGCATTGAAGGACATAAGTGTCCTTTTACCCCAATCGGAAATGATAGCAAGGTCTGAGGTTAAGCGTTCTGCAGCCTCCAGTCTGGAGTCTTGTAACTCCTGTTGAGAGGGTCTTCTGTTGAAAGAAGTTGAATAATGCAGAGTAGAGTCGTCTGCGTATGAGTGGATAGGACAGTTTGTTATGGAAAGAAGATCATTGATGAATAACAGGAAGAGAGTGGGTGATAGGACAGAGCCCTGTGGAACACCACTGTTAATAGGTTTAGGAGAAGAACAGTGACCGTCTACCACAGCGGAGATAGAACGGCCGGAAAGGAAGCTGGAGATAAAGGAACAGAGAGAAGGATAGAAACCGAAAGAGGGCAGTTTAGAAAGCAAAGACTTGTGCCAGACAAAGTAGAAACAGGAAGATAAAGAGCACTAAGAGCAGGAGTAAGAGGAGTTACACGGCTGTATTCATATAAGCTTTGTCTTCAGGATAATGTTTTCGCATTAGGGACACACTGAGCCCGGATTCCTACATCTCGTGGCTTATTGTTTATGGGAGAGAATGCGATGTGGGTGGTGGTAGTGGTGGGAGCCTGACGGTGCTCACGCTTCTAGATATGTACAAGTGTGTGTGTGTGTGTGTGTGTGTGTGTGTGTGTGTGTGTGTGTGTGTGTGTGTGTGTGTGTGTGTGTGTTACATTCTCTCTCTCTCTCTCTCTCTCTCTCTCTCTCTTTTTAAGTTTTTGTTTAGATGCCTTAACTTTCTTTCTATGTATATATATTTCAGAATTTCCGATTATCTTTTTTCCGCTTCCTGCTTTTCCTCCTTCACATCCTCTTCAGTCAAGTCCTTCTTTTGCTTCTTTCCAATACTTAATACATTTCCCTCTCTTTTCCTCTTCCTGGTTCTCTTTCTCAGTCTTTTCCCCCACCTCTATCTGTGTTCATCGGCCATTCCATTCTCTCACTCCTCCGTTGATCTTTCCTCGCGGCATTAACTCTTCTCTCACCCGGAAATCGCCCTCCATGTTGTCGCCCTGAGAGGGTTCCTGAGGTGCTTTCGAATTTCCAGGTGAGATCAGTCTGCAGATGGAGGTCCGTTAGCCTACCTTTGATCTCTCTTAGGTTCCTCGTGAGACCTATCCTACACCCTGACCTTGAAGGCTTAATGGGGGTGCGTGGAAGAGAGAGAGAGAGAGAGAGAGAGAGAGAGAGAGAGAGAGAGAGAGAGAGAGAGAGAGAGAGAGAGAGAGAGAGAGAGAGAGAGAGAGAGAGAGAGAGAGAGAGAGAGAGAGAGAGAGAGAGGAAAAAAAGATGTTGCCAAATGATTTGAAGAAAAAAATTGATATAATAGTAAAATGAGGGGAAACTTAATCGCTGCAACACCACACAACACAGCAGAGCAGAACACATCATAAAACAATATAGCGCACCACAATACAGCACGGCAGAATAAAACTCCGCATAAGGTACCACAACCCAGTACAGCAGAACACAGCATGTGACACCACAACAAAGTGCATCAAAACACAATGCAGCGTAACACAGCATAACAGCACAGCACAGCCCAACACACCTGACTTCGAGCTGCTCTAATAGACTCACTCATCTATTTCTACTTTCATCGTGACGCCGCATATGAAGGTAATGGGAATAGCTTTTACACGCGAAGCAATTACAGGCAACAAAGTTCTTCCTTAGCACAACACTAAATCCTCCCCGAGCCGTTTTAATCCCACGAGCCGTAAATGCTCCGTCAAAACTTGTTCCGTGATTAATTTTCCTCCTCCGCATTAAATGAAATTAAATCAGTCGTGTAATAATATTTGTGCCATTTTTGTTTTGTTTATTTTCAAAGGTTTCTGATTGTGAATGGTTTGTGTTTCTAATTATGATGAAATGCGTGTTTATTTTTTGAAGTCTTTTCTATCTGTTAATTGTATGCTGTTTCATATTTTCTTTATTAAAACCGATATCTTTATATATCAAAGGAGGCAGCTCTATGGCGAAACGAAAATAAAAATATCCACTGTGCCCTGCTTCTGCAAAAGGGTAGGAGGAGAACACCAAAATGGGATTAAATTTGTTGTATTGATACTCTCTTCTTGAAAGAGTTCAAGTCTTACGAAGAGGAAAAGGAATGTTGTTCCAGTGATTGTCAAGAAAAGGGATGAAATAAGGAAGGTCATTGTTAACTCTCGCATTAGGAATTTGGACGGTATAGGCTGAGCAGAAGTAGAGAGTCTTGCGGAGCTAGGGCTCATTTCTTTAATGATTTACAAATTTTCACATAATGTTTATATTCCATGACCTTTAATTTATAGTTGTCTCGATCATTTTTGTTTTGTTTCCCATTTTTCTCTTACTTTCTTCCCATTGTTCCGTATGTAGTTCTTAGTTTCTGGTCCACGCGATGGTTGCATTTTCCTTCCCGTCGCTTCCTGTCCCGTCACAAAGATCGGCGGGTTATAAGCCCCCGAGGCCCCTTGCGTCACGCTGCGCTGATCAGTGTCTCACCAACTCGAGAAACTTTGGACTTCCGGATTATTTCTTCTTGTGCTTTTGTTCTTGTTTTCTTTCCTCTCTCTTTCTTCTGCCTGGTCCTTTCTATTCACTCAAACTCTTCCTCGCATACTTCCTCTTTGCGTCCTTGTTTACCTCTATTTACTCTTTAAATGATCCTTTTTTTTCATATATTATGTTTGTTCTGTTATTATTCGCCTTTTCCATTTCTTAAATAATTATTTTCTCCATTTTTTTCCCTGCTTTTCTAAGTATTTCTTGGGTTTTCTTTTTCTCCTGTCTTTAGATTAGTTCGTTCTCTTTACTATTTTTTCCTGTCTACTTCCATTTATCTTTTCTTCTTCTTATGAAGGAGAAGGATTACAGACGCATACATGATAAAAAAAAGTCTTAAAGCAAAATATAGTGTAGGAAAAGTAAGAGAGGAGGGGGCGGTGGCTGAGTGGTTTGAGTGCGGGCGCCATGTTCAGGAGGACGCGAGTTCGCGCCCCGCCCCCGCAACAAGCTGGAATTCCTCAGTCACCGCCGAATGGCCTAAACCTACCCACATGCTGTCCTGAAGACCACCTGTCAATCCGGACTCTAGATTCTCTCTAAAAAAAAAGAGGGTCCAAGATGAATTCCGGGGGGCAACATGAGCCAAGCAAGATGGCGCCACTGTAAACACTTAGCGTGTGCCATAACAAGCTGAGGGCAACCATCAGGCCCCACCAAGAAAGTCTATTGGAGCTGTAGGCAAAAACGTAAAAAAAAAAAAGAAGAGGGAAATATGTAAGCGTGGAGGGGTGGCAAGCAATAAAATTCAAAGTAGGATCGAAAAACGTGATTAGAGCAGAGGGAAGGAGACTAAAATGATTCCAGAACGGAAAATGAAGTATAAAAAAATAGGGAAAGAGAGGAAATGCTGGAATTTGGATAGTTTGAACGGCAGTTAATTAACGCCAAGAACCAATACAGAAAAGGTCTGCGTCTTGAGATGGTTGTGAATGAATATAACACTTCCTTTCCCGTGACAAGAGAGCGAGTCTGTTGCTCTTCTTCTCTCCTTTTGAACCTGCTCTAAAGGAGGTTGATATTTCTTTTAATTCATGTTCTTCTATACTGTAAGCTTTATAGTGTTGTTCATTGTTGTTACTTCGCTCCATTACAAAAACATTGATTACTGCTGTTTTTTGTGTTTGTTTCTCTCTCTCTCTCTCTCTCTCTCTCTCTCTCTCTCTCTCTCTCTCTCTCTCTCTCTCTCTCTCTCTCTCTCTCTCTCTCTCTCTCTCTCTCTCTCTCTCTCTCTCTCTCTCTCTCTCTCTCTCTCTCTCTCTCTCTCTCTCTCTCTCTCACACACACACACACACACACACACACACCGGCTGTTTCAAGGTCACACTCCTGCTGTTTACATATTCACTTCCTCGCCTCTCCCTTCCGAAACTCCTCTAAACTTTACGACCCTGTGCCTCCCGTGTATGTGTGTGTGTGTGTGTGTGTGTGTGTGTGTGTGTGTGTGTGTGTGTGTGTGTGTGTGTGTGTGTGTGTGTCAGAATTTTGCCCTCTCCATCCTTTCCTGTAGCTGTTTTCCCCTCCTATAGTTAACATTTATCTCTCTGAAGAGTTTATTTTTCTTCCCTTCCTGTCAAAACTATTTCTTTTTCTCTGCTTCTCTTATTTACTTATCGCGTTTTCCAGTTTTATGTTTTACTCTCGCTTCCTCCACTGCATCTTCTTTAGCTGCCTCTTTCATCTCTCGTCTTTCTTTACTCTCCCACCCTTCCGTCATACTTTCCTCCCTCCCTTCCTTCCACCCTCGTCCCTCCGTCTTTCTCCACTCATTGTCCTTAATGGATGTAAATTAGAGACACTCTCCTTATGCAACTCTTGTTAGTATCGTCTTCGTTTCGTTTCTCAAGGAAATACACAAGACACAGTTAACCTGGTAGCAGCGACGGGCCAAATTTGTAGCTTTACCGTGTAGCAGCGACGGGCCAAATTTGTACCTTTACCGTGTAGCAGCGACGGGCCAAATTTGTGCCATGATATAAACCCCCAAAAATCGATGATGCATAAACCGATCATAAATGCGTTGATATATATAATGAAAAGGTGTGCGTGAGTGATGATTTTTTCTCACTATTCTCGCTTAGAGGGGCCTTTAAGAAACATGATCCCCGCAGGTTCCAGGTTAATGACGGAAGTGGAAAGAGAAAGGTTCCATGTTTTAACAATTTGTATCCATTACTTGAGGCAAAAACTGGAGTAAAGTGATTGTCATAAAATTTTGAAAGGGAATTAAACTTGCCTGACACTTTTTTTCATACTTATTTTATTTATACTTATTTTTCAATTTCAAAAACAAAGTTAGCTAACACGATAAAATGTCACAAGCAGAAAAATGAATATGTTGAAGGGGGAAAATAGGTTTCCTACGCCCCACTCGCCTGTTATTCTCTCTCTCTCTCTCTCTCTCTCTCTCTCTCTCTCTCTCTCTCTCTCTCTCTCTCTTTTTTTCGTGTAAATGGATGCCAACATTTACCGCAACAACGCGACAACTAAAGAAAGAAGGAAGGAAGGATCTAAAGAAGGAAAATAGGAAGGAGTGAAAGAAGGAAATGATAAAGGAAGGAAGGAAGGGAAGTAAAAAGAAAGTAAGAAGCGAATGAATGTACGAATGAATGAATAATAGATAGGAAGCAAAAGATAGATAAATATGTAGAGAAAGAAGGGGAAAAGAAAAGGAAAGAAAGAAAGATGGACGTGTAGGAAAAAAAGCTAGACTAAAGTAAGAAAGAAGACAAGAAAGAGAAAGAAAGAGAAAATAGAAATACAGAAAAGGGAAAAATAAAAGGAATGAGAAGGAAAAAATGAAGGCCAAGTATAAAAGGAGTATGAAAACTGAAATAAATATAACAGAGGGAGAAGGGTGAATATACAATAAACTGAACTTATATTTTTGTCGAAACCAGATTACACTGCAGAGTTAACATGAGTCTTCGAAACACGTCGATGCATCAGTCATAACAACAACAACAACAACAACAACAACAACACTTCAGTAATCACTTGAAAGGCTCGGCAAAGGTTTGTAATGTGATCCGTTGCCGCGTCACCATCGAAAGAGCTTAGCCACGTAATGGACTTGGTAATACTAATATCCTTTGCTCTCTCTCTCTCTCTCTCTCTCTCTCTCTCTCTCACACACACACACACACACACACACACACACACACACACACACACACTCGCACCCTTATCAGCTAATTAAATGCGTGTTTTCATGGTTTATTTTTCATTCCATTTCGTCTTGTCTTGAGTTTGCACTTGTTTTCCAGTTTGCTTTCAGAGGTGAGCGGGGCGTATAGAGAACCTACCTGTTTTCCCCTTCAACATGTTTATTTTTTTTGCTTGTGCCATATGAGGCGTATAGTGTAAAAGGGGCGACCAAACCAAATCGGGGTGAAACGCCAGAATTTACTCCTTACTATACTCCCACACGACCACAGCGTGTAACGAAACACACGAGAAATTAGTCCAAACAAGGAAAGATTTTGTCGGCGCCGGGGATCGAACCCGTGACCAGCGAGACGGGAGAGCCACTCCTCAACCAGTCCAGAGAGGTACCCCCTTTTATTCTTCGTGCCTTGTAGACGAAAAAATGTGACGAGCGCGAAAATGCCTTAAAAAATGCTAATGTCTTTCTTTAGAATGAGCAAACTTTTGGACATGAAAAGTGAATGTGGAAATTACTTTGGTTTGTTTTTCTTCCCTCTTCTCTTTGTCCCCGTTTCTGTCTCACTCCTCAGCTGGTTTGTTCCTCGCCACTTGAAGTTTCAGTTACTTTTCTTTCTTCCTTTTCATTTATTTCCTTGTTTTTTTCAGTATTATCTCTTAGTTGATTCATACGGAACTGTTCTCATGTATTCTTTCTTTTCAACTTTATTGTAATAACATTTCTTCTCTCACATTACGTTTGCTCAGTTTTCTTGAATACCAACCTAAAACATTTAATAAAGATGAAAAGAATGAAAGATATAATAGTAAGAACTCTTATTTTGACGCAAGAGTTCTTTTTAAATGGATTTCACCTTTTATCAAGGTAATAAAAAGCTTAATTTGAGCTTTTCTCGTCTTCTTCCCAGAATGTGAGGCTTCAGTAAAGTTGCATTGGTGGAGGAATTGGTATTGGATCCTTTTCATTTCTTCTCGCGGCTCATATGTTCTCTTAGACTATTTTCGCCTCTTTCCATCACTGTCCCTCCATCTTTTCTTTTTTTTAGCGTTTCGTTTGGTCACTTTAACCTTATCGTTGTCTCTGTCCTCTTGTTTTTTTTCATGCAGGATTTTGTTAGTGTGTGTGTGTGTGTGTGTGTGTGTGTGTGTGTGTGTGTCTCTCTCTCTCTCTCTCTCTCTCTCTCTCTCTCTCTCTCTCTCTCTCTCTCTCTCTCTCTCTCTCTCTCTCTCTCTCTCTCTCTCTCTCTCTCTCTCTCTTCCCCATTCATTTTCCTCTTCTCGCTTTTCCTTCTGTTCCGAATTATCATCCTCATTCGATCTCATGGGAAGTCATTTTTGATATCGTGTGCCTCGGATGCTGGCTCACTTGCATGCGGTCTAACGCACGTCTCGATGACTGACTCTAATTTTCTTTTGTTATCGGTTTTCTTCTCCTTGTCCTTGTTATTCGCCTCGTCATCCTCATCCTGTTCCTCATTTTACCATTGCTACTACTACTACTATTACTACTACTACTACTACTATTACTGCTACTTGGACCAGCAATTTTATATGAACTGTAAACTTTGTCACCTCTAGCTGTGCGCTTGGTCTTGGGTGTGTCATCCTGTAGGCTGTGGCGGAGTGACTGGCAGTAATAGTAGATGGATGGGGTAGCCGTGGACGCAAAGATGAGAGGGTGGTTGGATGTGTGAGGTAGTAGATATATGGATAACTCGATGTAGGGTAGATGCATTATGGATTGATATAGATGGGTTGACGGGTGGATTGATTGTTAACTAGATGAATAAATGTGCCATGAGTGGATGAATTTACTGACTGAGTGGTGGATGAATGTAATGATTTGTCACAGGATGGTTGAATCGTCTTTGAATTGAATGGTCTTAAGTTTTTCACCCTTCCGGGAGTGTGTAAGGTTTCAGCCATATCCAAAGATTCATCTCTCGTCAGCTCGCTAGTTCGAGAAGGGGACTGGTGAACTGAGCCCTTTCCACACGATCGGACAATGCCCGATGCTCGTTGGCAAACAAAGATGCCCGTGCTGGTAGGTGAGCGGTTTCACCAGCCACAGACCGCTAGTACGCCGCTGCCAGACAAACGGACACTTTTATTTTCATTTTCACTTTGGTCCTTTCCTTTTTCACACACAGAGCAACAATGACTGTGCTACACCGTGCTAACTTCTTGCTGTCCTTCCTGCTACCCATAGGCTACTTTTGCCTCACACGGCTATACCAAAAGAACCCGCACTGTTTGGCTGCCTGACTTTGACTTGGCTAGACACTGCCGTGTGGACGGGAATACACGTGTGCATGCATGTCCGCGGACTATGCGTCTATGCCTGATGAAGGACAGAGTCCAATCGTGTAGACGCGGGCTTACACACACACACACACACACACACACATTCCACAGGTCTCCGCTAACGCTCCCCTTTCTCTCCCTCACAGCCGTGTTGACGTTGGCGAGAGGGGTAAGGTTCATACCCCCGCCCCCCCTCATCACGGACGAGCCTTACTTCGACTCTTCCATGTTGGTGAATCAGACAGCACACGTGGGGAGGCAGGCGGAGCTACACTGTCGCGTCCACTCCATCGGGAACAGAATGGTGAGGGGGAGAAGAAGAAGAAGGAGGAGGAGGAAAGGAGAAGGAGCAGGAGGAGGAGGAGGAGGATACATGAAAATATGGAAGTACAGGCGACAGAACACCTATTGGTTTTTAAGGAGTCTACCAGTTTAAATGATTGAATCAGTAGGGCGGACACATACGTGAATGATCTATGAACGTGCAAGCTGTTCAGTTTACTCCTAACGTAACAAAGTAACGATCAGTGCGATGATCATGGAGTTGATCACTTATCTCTTATGCATTATATTTTTTTTCCATGTGGTAGGTGCTTTTTTTTTTTTTTTTTACAAAAGTCGACACAAGGGCAACAAAATGTATAGAAAAAAAGCCCGCTACTTGCCGCTCCCACAACAGAAGATAGTATAAAGTAGCCAAAAGAGAGATCGCTTTCGGGTGGAGAGGTGTCTTGATAAACTCTTCTTGAAAGAGGTCAAGTTATAGGCAGAAGGAAATACAGACAAAGGAAGGCTGTTCCGGAGTTTACCAGTGTAAGGGATGAAAGAGTGAAGATGCTGGTTAACTCTTGCATAAGGGGTTTGGACAGTATAGGGATGAGCAAGAGTGGACAGTCGAGTGCAGTGGGAGGGGGGGAGGCATGCAGTTAGCAAGTTCAGATGAGCAGTCAGCGTGAAAATATCGATAGAAGATAGAAAGAGAGGCAACATGGCGGCGGAATTTAAGAGGTAGAAGACTATCAGTAAGAGGAGGAGAGCTGATGAGATGAAGAGCCTTAAAGTCCACTCTGTCCAAGAGAGCTGTGAGGGAGCCCCCACACGTGAGATGCATACTCCATACGAGGGCGGACAAGGCCCCTATATATGGATAGCAATTGTGCGGGGGAGACGAACTGGCGGAGATGATACAGAACGCCCAACCTCGAGGAAGCTGATTTAGTGAGAGAAGAGTGAAGTTTCCAGTTGAGATTTTGAGCTTAGGATAGACCGAGGATATTTTAGGTGACAGCTGAGTGTTATTGAAGAATAGGGGATAGATGTTTGGAAGATTGTGTCAAGTAGATAGGTGGAGAAATTTGGTTTTGAGGCATTGAAGGACACAAGGTTCCTTTTACCCCAATCGGAAATGATAGCAAGGTCTGAGGTTAAGCGTTCTGCAGCCTCCAGTCTGGAGTCTTGTAATTCCTGTTGATAACGTCTTCTGTTGAAAGAAGTTGAATAATACAGTCGTCAGCGTATGGATGGAAATGACAGTTTGTTAAGGAAAGAAGATCATTGATGAATAACAGGAAGAGAGTAGGTGATGGGACTGAGCCATGTGGAACACCACTGTTGATAGGTTTAGGGGAAGAACAGAGACCGTCTACCACAGCGGAGATAGAACGGCCGGAAAGGAAGCTGGAGATAAAGGAACAGAGAGAAGGATATAACCGTAAGAGGGCAGTTTAGAAAGCAAAGACCTGTGCCAGACTCTATCGAAGGCTTTCGATATGTCTAGCGCAACTGAGTAAATTTCACCGAAACGGCTGAGAGAGGATGACCAAGAGTCAGTTAAGAGAGCAAAAAGATCGCCAGTAGAACGCCACTTGCGGAACCCATACTGGCGATCAGATAGAAGGTCAGAAGTGGAAAGGTGCTTTTGAATCTTCCGGTTAAGGATTCTTTCAAAAGCTTTAGATAGACAGGAAAGTAAAGCTATAGGGTGGTAGTTAGAAGGATTGGAGCGGTCACCCTTCTTAGGCACAGGCTGTATGAAGGCGTACTTCCAGCAGGAAAGAAAGGTAGATGTTGAGAGGCAGAGACGAAAGAGTTTGACCAGGCAGGGTGTCAGCACGGACGCACAGTTTTTAAGGACAATAGGAGGCACTCCATCAGGTCCATAAGCCTTCTGAGAGTTCTGCGTATTCCAGGTGAGGTCTTACCAACGAGACATGCACAGACAGCATTACTTCCGGTACTTTACATTTGAAGTTCCTTACTATGAATCCAAGTATGGCATTAGCTTTTCTACAGGTAGACTCAGAGAGCTTTGCATCTTTCAAATCATCAATGATAATGACCCGAGATCCGACTCCTTATGTACGACCTACACATGCTCCCCACACACGTTGAATCTATGACCACTATTTCTGAACCCAAAGTGCATAACTTTACACCTGTCGAGATTAAAGGACATGTACCATTTTCATTCTTCTAACCACAGAATAATCCGGTCCATGACTTTTTTTGATTTTGCAATCGACTGTCGTGAAGGCCTTTCCATTCATTTTATGTCATCGGCAAATTTCCATAGAAAGGACCATAGTCCATTTTCTAAGTCGTTGATGTACATGATAAAGAGATGGGCCTCAGCACTGAAGCTTGCGGTACTCCGCTGGTGACAGGGAGTTATTCAGACGCCTGGCCGTTGAGCAACACTCGTTGTTTTTTCCCGGTAAGCTAATAGCTTATGTATGCAGTCAAAATGTCTTTTACACCTACTGACTGTAATATAAAGAACGTTGATAAACACGTATTTTAATTTCATTATTGTGTGTTATAGCGTTATAGCGCGCTCATATTTTCGATTATTCCTCTTTTGTATTTTTCAATCTATCATTTAATTGCTGAAAAAAGGTTCAATGTTTTATGCTTGACCGGCACCCTCTGGAAGGCTTCTTTTTCCTCTTTTTTTTTTTTTTCTTCTTCTACTTTTTCTTATTTTTCCTTCTTCTTCTTCTTCTTCTTCTTATTATTATTATTATTATTATTATTATTATTATTATTATTATTATTAATATTATTATTATTATTATTATTATTATTATTATTATTATTATTATTATTATTATTATTATTATTATTATTATTATTACCATTATTATTATTATTATTATTATTATTATTATTATTATTATTATTATTATTATTATTATTATTAATTATTATTTTATTATTTTTATTATTATCATTATCATTATCATTACTATTCCTATTACTATCATTATTATTATTATTATTATTATTATTATTATTATTATTATTATTATTGTTATTATTATAATTTTTGTTATTAGTATCCTTATAAATTTTTTTCCAAATTATTTTTTTTTCATTATCATTGATATTTTAAAGTGATTAGGATTAATTATTGATCATAATCATAGTTATTGCAGCTTCTTCCTTCCATGGTCGATTGGACAGGATTTTCCAGCAAAACTTCACACCTGTGACTGAGCGAACAGTTTTAAAAACAGCGGTGCTTTCAAACAATTATTTCGCGAGAGGCCTCGAGAGTCGCTGTGAGCACCTCGTTCATTTAATTCTAGTGAGATTTCATGCGTGTTAATGAGGTGCAATTATATGGTGCGAGTCATACACGTTGATAAACACGTATTTTAATTTCATTATTGTGTGTTATAGCGTTATAGCGCGCTCATATTTTCCATTATTCCTCTTTTGTATTTTTCAATTTGTCATTTAATTACTGAAAAAAGGTTCAATGTTTTACGCTTGCCGATATTTTATTGGTGAGGCAGTTTTTTTATTATTTTTGGAAAATAAGCAAAACAAAACAAAATATCTCCAATGCTTGTCTTGGTTGGTGTGTGAAATATGTTAACACACAAAAAAAATCCTTGGTACAATGGATGCCTCACAACCGAGAGGTCCCGGGCTCGATTCTCGTGCGAATTGGAGGGAAATGGGCAGTCTCCCTTATTAATCGTGGACCCTGCCCACCCAGAAGTGAACGGGTACCAGGTGTCAGTCAGGGGTTATGTCCCGCCTCCAGGTGTGTGTGATAGGTTTGAGCCGTACCCTGATTTCTGTCACTTCTGAGTTACGATCTCTAGGGAGGATACTTCCAAGACACACACACACCAGTGCTGGGCACTTGCGGTACTTTTTGCGGTAATGCGGTACCGCGGTACTGCACTACCAAACCGGTACCGCAGTACCGCAGAGGATTGCTGAAAGTACCGGAGTACCGGTACCGCGTTCAAATTTCCTGTGGTACTTTTCGCGGTACCGGCAAACACTTTAAAGAAAAATAGTGATGATAATAATTAATGAATAAATAAATATGTAAATAAAAATAAACAATACCACTGCTTGAGAGGGCCGGGGGGGGGGGCATCTGACCCACCAGACAGACAGACAGACAGACAGTCGAACATACGCACAGGCACCGTGGGAAAGAGGGGAGGCACTTTCACCGAAAGGGATAGGTACGTATTGTTAATTAAAAGGATGTGATTTTTCATCGGAGGGAGGTTGGAACCAGGATTTTTTCACCTATGCTTATCTAGGTGGAACCATACTTGCCTCTAGAATTAATCTACACCTCATAACTCCTATAGTACGTTAAATCAATTCAACTTTAGTTGCGTGCGCACCGATTATCTCGCTATAACTGACAACAGAGAAAGAAGGGGGAGAGAGACACGTTACTAACGTGTACCGTGCTAACGTAGACGGACTTAGAACGTGTAACGTTCTAACTCTAAATCCGGGCTCCACTTCACTACTGGCAGGTCGGTGAAAATCTTGCTCCTTGGAAATAATCTATTAAATAAATACCTGTATATATTATTGTTATCTACAACATAATTATGTTACTTATTCCGGGCACATCTTTCCTACTGGATAGTTTCCACCTAATCTCATGTGGCGTTTATTTTTTTTTATTTTTTTTTTTACATATAGGTGTTTTTAGTAATTGGTGTCGCAGAGCTATTTTTTTTTTCTTCTCTTTTTAAGTGCTGCCTTAGAAACCAGGTACCGCAGTACCGCAGTACCGCGGAACGCACCAGGGGGGGGCGGGAAAAGTACCGGAGTACCGCAGAACGCACTGGGCATGCTGAGGTACCGCAGTACCGCGTTAACGCAACCCCAAACTTTTGGTACCGCGCCCACCACTGACACACACACACACACACACACACACACACACACACGAACACACCCGTCGCTCTGTTCGGTACGTCTTTTGGAACCAGCGAGCGGCAAAAATATCGCCAACTCAAGAAAAGCTCAAGAAAATGAAGATAATTTATTTGCACCTCATCATCATTACCACCACCAAGGCTGTCTCCGTCGCTACCAATAGGACTTACAAGTATCACTACCACCGCCCATTCATTACCATTATCATCAGCAGCAGCATCCACTGCAACCACCATCACATTCACTAGTGCCTTCACCATCTATTTCGCTCAATATCCCTGCCACTGGCCTCATTATCTTTACCTCCTCCATTACTTTCTGACACTTTGCATTTTCATCTTACTTTCTATCCCTTTCAACATTCCCTTCCTCCCATCACTACGCACTCCAGTTTTTTTCCCTTCCACTTTCAACATTTATGCCTCCCCATCATCATCACTCTCACCTTACTTTCCTTTCCTCCTCATCCCCACACACTCCCATCTTCTTTGCCTCATCATTACTCTCACAGTACTTTCTTTTCCTTCTCATCCCCTTGCAATCTCGTTTTCTTCCACTCCCTTTCATATCCCAATTTTCTTCCTCCCTTCCCTAACACCTTTTCCTACCTTTGCAACATCTTCCTCACCATCAACATCCACTACTACATTGTTCCCCTCATCCTTCTTCCCTCCTCTTCCTCTCTAACACTTGTATCTTTATCTCCCTCCAGGTGTCATGGATCCGAGGGCGGGACCTGAGGATCCTGACGGTGGGGCGCTACACCTACACGACAGATCTTCGCTACGAGGCGCTGCACCAGAACGGAACCAACCAGTGGACTCTGAGGATCCGGTCAGCCCAGCCACGAGACCAGGGGACCTACGAGTGTCAAGTTAGCACCAAGCCCGTCAAGACCTTCACCACCTACCTGAGGGTACTCGGTGAGTCTGGGGGGTGAAAGGAAGGAGGGAATGTTGGTGCAAAAGAGTGTGAATGTAAGAGTGAGTTTAGAAAGGAAGATGGAAGAGAGAGATATTGGAGGAGTGTGTAATATTAAAAAATGAAAAGAAGAAAGATACTTTTCTAATGACACGTGTTTAGTAACATATTAGCAATTTGTTTGTTGACATGTTGTAACATGGGGGAAGCTGTGAGTGCCGATGAGTTACCAGTTTTTCCCCGGTAAGGATGTTGTACTGGCGAATGCTACAGCTGTGATATTTTGTAATGGTTTGCGCTTCAACAATGTCCAGTCGCCGATTTTGGATGCAAGCGTCACTGAGACAGCAGAGTAATGAGTCAGTAAAAGAGGATGTCATCCATTGCATTCAATGTGAAGACATCCGTTTGTGTTTAGTGCAACAGCAGATTACAGGAACGTTTTACAACTTCGTAAAGATGTCAACGGGAGACTTTGAGTCACCTTTACACGGGAAATGAATATTGGAATTCAATCAAGTGCACAGGTTTCTCCTGCGACCAAGCCCTTTCTTTCCTGTCCTCGTTTCTGTGCCCATTCTGTGCCAGTTGCCCATACTACATAACTGTACCTTCGACCACACAGTTGTTACCATCATGGTGGCAGTCAGCGTTGTTCACACACCCCGCTGCACACGACTTTCTACTCTTGCTCATCCCTATTCTATCCAAATTCCTTATGCAAGAGTTAACCAGCATCTTCATTCATTCTTCACATCCGCCGGAAAACTCTGGAACAGCCTTCCTTCATTTGTATTTCCTCCTTCCTACGACATCACGTCAGACAGACACACACACAGACAGATAGCAACAGAAGGTAGATACACAAGCAGACTGGCAGACTCTGACAAGAACAAACAGGGAGGCACACAGACTGCTTGACACACGGATAGACAGAACGACAGAAGTAGACACAGACAAACATGAACAGACAGGCAAGCACAAGGTGGACAGCAAGAGACAAACAGGAAAGGGCAAGGACATACGTAAACAGAAAGAGGCACACACGCAAGCAGGCAGGAACAGAGACACGCAGCCGCACGAGCGTAAACACAAAGCCACAAGCGCTGTGGCAGTGTAAAACGCGGCGTTAATATGGAACTGACGGAAGGAAAAACTGAACCCTTTGATGTGCGTGAACAAAGTAAGAACGGCCTGACGCGTATTCCTTTGATATCGCTGGACGGCTGTCACTCCCATCGTTACTCTCGCTGGCGTGGTCGACGAAAACCGAACCGAAAAGAAAAAAAAATGGAGTCTGTATGCCTAATACTAGTTTGATTTTTTTTCATTAACGTATAAAAGTAAATATTTTTAGATACGGCCTTCATTTTTGTATAATTTAAAACCTTATATACTTGTTCTTTTTATAGAATATACAAAAAAAATCCGTATGTCATTTTAAAACTTCTTGTTCGCATGTGTTGAAAGTTTTGTCTGAGTTAATTGCTTCATCTTTTACTGAGGCATGTTTGTAGCATTTTTTCACCTGCCCTCGTGTGTAATTATACTAACCTTTGCCTTTTGCGTGTGTTCACTCTCAAAGCGCCCTTAAAGTCACTGATGAGATTTGAAAAATATGTGATGCAGTTTTTCAGCATAAATCTGCTCATGAAAGTTGCTGAAAGTCATCACGAACCCATTTAACAAGATCAAGAGCAGCCACTTTACCAGCCTTAGGAGCACTCAGTCTCCTTTCTACTGATTGTCATGTTACTGAGGGTACATTCGGGACTCTTAGCATGGTAGTAGACACCCGGTGTGGAGACCCGCCTCCACGCCGCCAGTCTCAGGCCGCTCATCTCTCCGAGGAGACCGCCAGTTTCAAGAAGAAAACGAAAGCATGGAACCCCCTGATGACCCGCCGAGACAGCCCCACCCCTTCTCTCTAATGGAAGAGTGGCACCGTGGGTGAACAGACAAACACAGACGCGGGTCCGCCGTAAGAACCGGCTTTAACTTTTCCCCAGCCTATCGGTCCCTCCTCGCAGGCAGGCATGACATATAGTACATTTCGAAGTAAAAGCGGATGATGTGTTGCAACCTTTGATACAAGAAAGGAATCTAACGGAAGCTTGGAATATAGAGCATAAGAATGGCTTACGGAAGGCTGTGCAATCTTTCGATCGCGAATTTGGTAAATTGTTTACCGATATGGATAAATTTTTAACGTATTTTATGGCGTCTGTGTTTGTCTGTTCACCCATTTCAACACAGCACTTGCATCGTGGCGTGACGGATCATCATTTTGCCACTCTTCCATTAGAGGGAAGGGGTGGGGCTGTCTCGGCGGGTCATCAGGGATTCCAGGTTTTCGTTTTCTCCTTGAAACTGGCGGTTCCTCGGAGAGATAGGCGGCCTGGAGACTGGCGGCTGGGGCGTGGAGACGGGTCTCCACACCGTGTTAGTTGTAGTGAGGATCAGTGGGACAGGAGCATGCTGTTAGGTGTCAAATTCCTGGAGTACTGTTAAGAAGTGTTTGGTGGCTAAGTGTGCGTGGTCCTTAGGAATCTAGTAGGGGTGCAATGATCTATTATTAGTGGTGTGCAAGAAGAGAGGAGCACACTGAGAGAGGTGACGTGTCAAGTCCTTGGATGCTAGTAAAAAGTGTTTCCTTACTAATAGTTGTGCGTGGCTCTCAGTAAACCAGTATAGGTACAGCAACCTTGTACTGGGGTGCAAAAGGAGAGGAATACGAGAGAGGTGAGGTGTCAAGTTCTTGAAGTGCGGGTCAGAAGCTCTGGGTGCCACAACGTGCACCCCAGACAAGATGGTTGATGTATGACAACTAAATCCTTCACAGTCATAACAGGTAGTCATAA
Source organism: Eriocheir sinensis (assembly GCF_024679095.1). NCBI lineage: Eukaryota > Metazoa > Arthropoda > Malacostraca > Decapoda > Varunidae > Eriocheir > Eriocheir sinensis. The sequence continues at coordinate 11,303,990 of NC_066551.1, forward strand.
AACACGGATGAGAAAGAGAATCTGTTCCGCTGAGCTGACACAATCTCTCATTCCTTTCCTTCGGGAAAATAAAGTATCTAAGAGGATCACTTTCCACCTAATACAGTTTGCAATGCCTTCCTCACTGGGAGACATTCTAGAGACACTTCTTTCTGTTCATCTTTAGCCCTGTGCCTGCCTCCCCCCTCCCTTGTGTTTGTGCAAAGACAAGATACAAAACATTTAACATGGCACTGCTCATGAACATACTTAAATTTTAAGAATGCAAGAATTTTTTTCTATTTGCACCATATAACCTCCACCTCTCATCCCCTCACCCGAGAGCTTTATGAGGGATCAGAATCGCTATTAGAAGCATTAAACGTAATTCCATCCAACGACTCTTTCAATACAGCAGGAAATAATAATAACGTCAGCTTAACCACAGCCATTAGAGGCGAGAACAGTAATCGTTGTCGTCCCTGCTGCCCCCATTGTCCCTTTACCTTCAAGCGAGAAGCGACGAAGAGCTTTTAGGAAAAAAGGATCGGAGAGGGAAGGAAACAGTTACCGTCTGAGAAGAAAATATAATGGAGTTGAATTGGCAGTCACTTTATACACACACACACACACACACACCCACCAGAGAACAGATATATATATATATATATATATATATATATATATATATATATATATATATATATATATATATATATATATATATATATATATATTTTTTTTTTTTACGTCTACGCCTACAGCGCCGGTAGGCTTGCTTGAGGGGCCTGGATGGTAGTCGGCCCCAGCCCGTCATGGCAAAGGGCAAGTGTTTATAGTAGCGCCATCTTCTCTTGGCTCATGATGCCCCCCGGAACTCCGGGTTGATGGGTGGTCTTCAGGACAGCGTGTGGGTAGTTTTAAGCCACTCGGCGGTGACTGAAAAATCCGAGGTGGTAGCGTGAGGATTCGAACTCGCGTCGTCCATCACGCGATGAATGTGGGCCCAGCACGCTACCACTCTACCAAGTATATATATATATATATATATATATATATATATATATATATATATATATATATATATATATATATATATATATATATATATATATATATATATATATATATAAAGCATTTAAGTTTTCTTCCCCCTGATATGACGATACTTAATTTTCTTTGACTTCACGTAACGCACTCTTAGGCCTTCGATTTCACATAATTCATTTCCTTCCCTTTGCTTTCACGTAACTCACCTCCTACTTGATCCCCCTCAGTTCACTCCTTTTCGCTTCCTTCCTCGTGCCGCAGAGCCCCGCGGGGAGATCCTCGGCGCACCGGACCTCTACGTGCAGAAGGGCAGCATGATCAACCTGACGTGTGTGCTGCAGGACCTGCCTGAGCCGCCTCTGTACGTGCGGTGGTACCACAGCAACTTGTTCTACAGCAACCGGGTGAGTTACAGAGGAAAGGGGCGCTGCTACAGGAGTGAAAGATGTGTCGGGGAGAAGTGGGATGTGTGTGTGTGTGTGTGTGTGTGTGTGTGTGTGTGTGTGTGTGTGTGTGTGTGTGTGTGTGTGTGTGTGTGAGAGAGTTATTGGGTGGGGGGAGGAGAGAGAGAGAGAGAGAGAGAGAGAGAGAGAGAGAGAGAGAGAGAGAGAGAGAGAGAGAGAGAGAGAGAGAGAGAGAGAGAGAGAGAGAGAGAGAGAGAGTAGTAGTAGTTTCCCATTATTTTTTTTAATCACTGGTTGGCCTCAATGGGCTCGGCGATGTGTGCATGTTCGGACCATTAATCAAAAAAACTTTTGTGTTTGTGGCCAATAAAATATCTATCTATCTATCTATCTATCTAGGTAATTGTTGGCAGGAGAGTTCCGATGCCGCGCTGTAGGTGGCGGCGGAAGAGAACATTATGACTTAAATTTTTTGCAGTGAAGAACTTCTGTCTCATGGTTCATTAATTTCCCTTTCTCTCCTCACCCGTTACCCGGACCTGGCTGATAGTGCGTGTATGTGTAGGAAAAGATGAAATTCCTTGAGTTGCCTTCCTTTGTCTTGAATTGCGTTGCTTTGCGTTGTGTTGCATGGCGTTGCGTTGTTACGTTGCGTTATGTTGCGTTGCTTTGTGCTGCGTTGCTTGCTTTGCGTTGCATTTCATTACGATGCTCCAAGTCTTGCTCCTGGTCTCTAACCCTTGGCCCCGTCCCGTCCTTCGCCCAGCCTTGCCTCGCTGATGGGTTGTGCGTGTGGAAAGTTGAGATGTTGTGAAGGTTCTTAGGCTTCTCTCGGGTAGGGATTGGCTCTAAAGGCGAGGTAGGGATACTCAGAGGTCGTGTGTCCCTTCGTCTTCCGGACTGTGTCGGCTTGAAAGTCTCCACACTGTCTAAAGCTCTCAGCATCGTTTTACAAGACTCGGTTGAACTTGCTAATGTCTTCGTCCCTCAGTCCTCGCGTGGGGTCGTCTCGTTTTCCCTCTTAGGAGTGAAACACACCTTCGTCTTTACGAGAGAACTCTCTCTCTCTCTCTCTCTCTCTCTCTCTCTCTCTCTCTCTCTCACACGCACGCACGCACGCACGCACACACGCACTCACGCACACACGCACGAACACACACACACACACACACACACACACACACACACACACACACACACAGAATCATGTGTTTCCTTTTTTTTTCTCATTAGCCGACCACTCACTCAGATGGTGAGAAGAAAATTCATGATTCGGTGTGGAGGCGGCGGAGTGGCTGGGAATGCCGAGCGCGGGCGGGCACAACGAGGTCACAACGAGTTGCTGATACAGAATTTTTCGTAGATGTTTAGGGAAGGACGGTAAATATAAAGAGAAGGCCGAGACAAGAATAAACGTGAGAAAAAAAAAAAAACTAAATAAACTTAACAACCATGTGTGCGCGCGCGCTGTGTGTGTGTGTGTGTGTGTGTGTGTGTGTGTGTGTGTGTGTGTGTGTGTGAGAGAGAGAGTGAGAGTGAGAGTTTCAGTGATCGAAAAAGGCCATTTTATTTTTTCACACATTGGAGTCTGTCTTTACACTTTTGGACTATAAAGTTTGTCTATGTTCATGGAAGCAACAAGCACAATATCTACCATTTGCGTGTTATCGGGAACCAGTTTAATGCAAGATATTTTACCATACGGCTCATCAACCGCTTTGTGTTGCGAATGTTTTTGTTTTATAGTTTTTCCACATGTATGTTTGCCCCACAACCCGCCTGTAGCTGCCTAACCCTCTGAGCTTTTGGAGTTGAAGGCTCATCTTGAGGACGTCTCACCGTTTGTCTTTACCTCACGGCCTCACTTCATCCACCGACCTTCAGGACAGCCTAACTTGAAGTAACTTCCCCAAGGCACAGGAACATGACTCTCTCCTCTCTTGTTTTATTTTTTTTATTTATCTTTTACTCATTCACTAACCCATTCATATACTTTTTCAACTTTTTATCCTCAACAGAGACCTTTCAAGAGGAATATCCTTAATGGTCACATTAATCTCAGCTTGTTTATCTTCTTTACACTTTTTTCTTTTACATGCTCTTCATATTTATTGTAGGAGAAAAGACGTTGTATTAAATGGTATTTTTTTCTGTAGTGCTTCGTCTCTTGTAGTTCTCCCTCAGTCGATATCGTTCTTGCCAGTCAATCTTCTATGTCCTTCTTAATAGCTTAGAGAAGGTTTTTGTCCCTCTCTTGTGCCTACGGCTCCAGTCATGTTCGTCGAACAGAAACTCATCTTTATACTATAATTTTCAGCATCTCGTAATGCCACACCTACACTGCAACTCCCATTTGAGCATTGACTCCTACACTCCTCTTGCTTCTTCCTATACCTTTCCCGTCACTTAGTTTGGATTCTCGCACCACTCTTATCACGCTCATCTTTTCCTTCAGCCAGCTCGCCCTCCCTGCTGAGCCTTAACTACCCTTCTTTTTCCTCCACGTTACGCAACCTCTCCGCCACTTGACTCACCATCTTACCACCACCTCCCACTACCACAGTACAATCTTCTCACCACGCCCTTGTCATACTATTCCATCTTCTCATTTCAATCTACCTTTTCCTCCATTGTTTACTGGTTAGCACGCCAAGCTATGAAACCGCGGGACTGAGTTCAAACCCAACCTGGGCAGTCAGGGCGCAGCCGACCCAGCTTTTCATTTTCCAATTCGGATTGGTCAAAAATAGGTATCAAGGGTAACTCGCCCGTTGCACTTGCCCAGTGTTCAGGGGTAACGGTTTATCACCCACCACCGGCTCAAGGGAAAATGAGACGGAGATGAGAACCGAGGCCCATTCTTCTTCCGTTCTTAGTCAAAGTGAGCATTTATTGACCACAATGTACAATTACATATACACAAGATTTCAAGTAACCATAACTTTAGCATAATTAATTAGAAAATCAATTATTATTAAACAAATATGGTCCATATTTAATAATCAACATTAAAGGTATATTTGGTGCATCTTATAATATATTAATAATAGTTCAAATCAACACAATACTTTGCAGCGACATGAATTCCATTTATTTGAACAGTCAGAGGTTCATATAAAAAATTACACAACATT
>NC_066551.1:11308656-11336491 GCF_024679095.1 Eriocheir sinensis
TGAGGATACAGATGCTGATTTTTTGGATGACTTGGATGATTCTGACTCATCTACTGTCAGTGATTACACTGATACAGAATCTAAACCTTCATATAAATATATCAATATACATATAACCAATCAAACTTAAATAACATCTATATATAGATTCAAATGTTTGTTCAGTTTTGCGGCAGTCTATATATCACCACAGACATATATATATATATATATATATATATATATATATATATATATATATATATATATATATATATATATATATATATATATATATATATATATATATATATATATATATATATATATATATATATATATATATATATATATATATATATATATATATATATCAATCTGGAATGCCCACTTGCGGGGAATCTATATATACACGTATGGATGAAAGTCGACAGCGTCTATACAGAGACGATTTTTTTTTTGGTTGTACATACATCTGCCCTGCCACCGGGAAGGGGTTAACAATAGTGTCACTTATTATATTGAAGTGTAATTGTTGCAAGTCCCAGAGAAACACAATAACACAATAACACGATAATTGAAAGAATAGCTCAAGCTTCATGGGCCCTGTGACCCTATCGCTGGTGACACCTGTTAAGAATGAATATACCTCATTTGAACTTGCGTACCAGGATGGTAAATGAGTACTCAACCAATTCATCTACTGCTCCACTTGCAATGCCTCGGTCACTAAACAACAATAACATCTATATTATCAGCTACCCGGGGACTTAAAATAAAGCTTGCTTATTGTTTGGCAAGGTTGGGATTGCATCTGCTAGTTTAGATTTAAAGTAGGTAGTCGGGTTGGACTAAAATTTTGGGGTATGGAGCTTGTTCCCTGGAAAGAAATGAGTTTGACAGCAAAGCCCTCTAATGAGGGAGGGTTTAGAGCCCACTTTCCCAACCCTGGGGTCGCGACCCCAAGTGGGATCGCCAAGCGTTTTTTCTGGGGTTGTCAAGACCTCAAAATATCAAACATGGTGTCATTATATCATAATAACACATATACAACTAAACTAGTGGGGTCACGGTCATGTCTAGAGATGCATGATTGGGGTCGCCTGAAAAAAAAGTTGGGAACCACCGGTTTAGAGGAAAAAGCCCTCTTATTAGGTTTTGAAGCAGTTCCACTGTTTCTCCCCAACCCCAAAACCTTGCTATCTCCTAGATCCCAAACTTTGAAAAAAAAAATGTGCCACTGTGGAGAATTATCATATGGCTGATACTCCACCTTCAAATTTTACTGGGTTGTTTAATAGATATTGTTTGTCAGTCTAGTGTTTATTACTATATTGTTTATTCTAGTATTTATTACTATATTGTCGTGCCGTTCATGGGCACTCTTAATTAATTATGTAGGTTCATTATACCTCACAGTAGAATTAACTGTTGATCATTTAAACCACAGAGTAAAATTAGTAGTTTATTAACCCAGTCTTATAAGGCACCATTATCGCACACAGGATCATCACCTGCCCAAGCAATATAGGTAACGCGACTTTAAGAATGTTACTTGAGGTAATTATTGTTTAGAGATTCTGATGGTGAACTAAGGGTCATAGGACAGGGTCCACTTATTAGAGGTTAGCTTACGTATCTTACATCACTAATTACACTTGTAAATACCATGAATACGGGTTAACATTAACACCGTAAACTAACATGCACACATGGCAATAAGTAGCACCGACATAATAATTGTTTCCATCCACACGGGGAAACACAGACTCCACCATTCCACACCTTAATTAAGTCCTATCTAAAACCAGTGAGTGTTTGAGCTTATCCATTGTTACCCCTGAGAACGACACACATACCACCCTTTTGGCCTCTCCTTCCTTCCTCTCTTCACACACCCTGCCACAGGCTTCTTTCCCCCACAACGCAGCTTCAAAAGTGTTTCCTAGGGGTGGCCAGGTACCGGTACCAGTACCGGTACTAACGGTACCAGCTAAACGGTACGGTACCGTTACCAGATTGCTCGGTACCGGTACCAGTTGCTCGGATTTATTTATTGGATTTATTGATAATTCTTCATGTCCGATTTTTTTTTTAGGTTGCTAATAAATATTGTTATTGTTATTAGACTATGATCGAGTACATCCATAATAACTATACATGCTATTTTTTTATCGAAAAAATAAATATTCACTTCATTCAGAGAGAGAGAGAGATCACCACTTAGTAAGTGGATATCTCGGTGATATGGGTAGTGGGTACTCGATCATAGTCTAATAACAATAACAATATATATTAGCGTTTTCTAAAGACTCGTGGGACTCACTAACTTTTAACCCAAGACTTAGTTTTCTTTTTACTTGCCACTGTTAAATTCGTATGACTCGTTAACTTTTAGAGAGAGAGAGAGAGAGAGAGAGAGAGAGAGAGAGAGAGAGAGAGAGATCATATTTATCCAATAAAGCATTAACGAAAAAAGAGTTTGAATCCCTTGGCGAGAGTTTTTGGCTATAAAGAATTGCACGATGGATTATATAAGATGATTAAATATTGGAGGTGAGTAGGCGAGAGAGAGAGAGAGAGAGAGAGAGAGAGAGAGAGAGAGAGAGAGAGAGAGAGAGAGAGAGAGAGAGATCATATTTATCCAATAAAGCATTAACGAAAAAAGTTTGAATCCCTTGGCGAGAGTTTCTGGCTATAAAGAATTGCATGATGAATTATATAAGATGATTAAATATTGGAGGTGTAGCAGGAGAGAGAGAGAGAGAGAGAGAGAGAGAGAGAGAGAGAGAGAGAGAGAGAGAGATCACCACTTAGTGAGTGGATATCTCGGTGATATGGGTAGTGGGTACTCGATCATAGTCTAATAACAATAACAATATTTATTAGCAACCTAAAAAAGAAAAAGAATCGGACATGAAAAATTATCCAGTAACTCCAATAAATAAATAAAATAATGGAAACGGGAGCGGTGATGGAAACGGAAAGCAGGACAAAATGGTGGGAACTTGGGGAGACGGTCAGCGGGGCAGTGACTTAGCGTCTACACACAGGGCTCATACCACATGGAGGCGGGCGAGCACCGAGCGTCACTAAGATCCTAACGGTACCGCTACTAGCGGCAATGAGCAGTGCCGAGTGATCATTAAGCTTCTCGGAACCCAAGTGATCATGATGCTTCGCGGTACCAGTACCGATACCAGTTATCGGTACCAAGTACCGGTACCTGGTACCGATACCTGGTATCGGTACTGGCACCGCAAAGCATCATGATCACTTGGGTTCCGGGAAGCTTAATGATCACTCGGCACTGCTCATTGCCGCTAGTACCGGTACCGTTTGGATCTTAGTGACGCTCGGCGCTCGCCCGCCCGCCTCCATGTGGTATCACGCGGTATGGGCCCTGTGTGTAGACGCTGAGTCACTGCCCCGCTGACCGTCTCCACAAGTTCCCACCATTTTGTCCTGCTTTCCGTTTCCATCACAGCTCCCGTTTCCATTATTTTATTATTTGATTTATTTATTGGAGTTACTGGATAATTCTTCATGTCCGATTCTTTTTCTTTTTTAGGTTGCTAATAATTATTTTTATTGTTATTAGACTATGATAGAGTACATCCATAATAACTATACATGCTATTTTTTTTTTCGAAAAAAAAAAAATTCACTTCATTCAGAGAGAGAGAGAGAGAGAGAGAGAGAGAGATTTACATAGAAAATTAGACCACACAGACCCCATGGTACAGACTAGGTGGTCTGTCCTTAAACCTAAGTGATTTTACATTAATCAGAAGGCTCCTAAACGTTGCATTTCTACTCTAGTTGATATTAAGTTGAAGGAAGAGAGAGTTTTCTTTACAGGAAATTTGTTTGGGAATTTCATCAGAAGTCATTAAGAAAAAAAAACTCATTTGGGTTTTTTAGGTTGCTAATAATTATTTTTATTGTTATTAGACTATGATCGAGTACATCCATAATAACTATACATGCTATTTTTTTTTTCGAAAAAATAAATATTCACTTATTTCAGAGAGAGAGAGAGAGAGAGAGAGAGAGAGAGAGAGAGAGAGAGAGAGAGACTAACGGTACTTGAGTTTTCGATACCGGTACTACCGGTACTCAAATTAACGGTACTTGCCCATCCCTAGTGTTTACTGCTGCATGTTGGCCTTGGTCTGGGCGACGCCCAGCTTCCCATCAGTCAGGCTTGCCTTTGGCGCACCTGAAAGGGGCGATGTCTCCTCCTCCTTCATCTCCTCATATCTATATATATATATATATATATATATATATATATATATATATATATATATATATATATATATATTAACAATAATGAAAAAGCAATTGGGAAAGTTTATGGTGCATCTTTACGAAAACAATGTCGTGGAGGAGGAAGAGGAAAATGATGATGATGATGAGGAGGAGGAGGAGGAGGAGGACACAAACTTATGCAAATTACCAGGTGACATCTCTGTCCCTTTGTTTATGTATGCCTCTCCTTCATCTCCTCCTTCTCCTTCATCTCCTCCTCCTTCGCCCCCTCCTCCTCCTCCTCCTCCTCCTCCTCCTCCTTCTCCGACATCTACACTCAGCTAGTGTCGCATGACCTCCTGAGTCTCATTAGAAAATGAATGAATTGCGAACCTAGGAGCACGCCACTTTGCGGAGCATTTCACAGGATAGATAGATATGTAGAGACAGATAGATATATCTGTCTATCTGTGTCTGTCTGTCTGCCTGTCTGTCTGACGTGTGCTACAACCAGCAGTAACAAAACCGTGTTCAAGTAACCCATAAGCAACAACTACACTCCTGCAGTATTCCTGTCATTGCTCCTCCCACGGACTCAAGGCGGCTCCTCGCTCGCCGTCCTCATGTAAACTGTTCCCATTATCTTGCGGCGATACATTACGGCAAGAATAAATCAGTAATTTGGTATTCACGTTTGCTGGAATGGAAGAGGGAAAGGGGGAGAGATAGCAAAGCAAGATTCAAACTCCCTTCCCCTATCCGCCCTGTTTTCCTTCAGTGAACATTTCCATGAGGAGCTAAACTGAATATTTTGTTTTGATTTTAGCTTCGACTGTCCTCGTATCCCTTCAGGAAGGAGGGAAGGAAGGAAGGAAGGATCAGAGGAGGGAATGAGGAGCGTTCAGGATTTGGGACGCAAATCTAGGCCGCTTAGCGAGGATTACTGCATGGGATAGGTCTCATGCACGAGATGGTGTGCGGACAACCATGACTCTGCCGACCGATTGGCCGACAGTCGCAGACGGTCTTGACGGTAGTCTTGCAGCCTGTATGTGAACTGGTTAGACAACCAGCTGGCCAACAGTTGCATAGGTCTTCCCGACGGTCTTCGCGACTGTCTTGGCGGCAGCCTTGCCGACTGTCGCCGAATTCTACCAAGAATTTTAAAAGGATATTTTGGCCTTTAGACATCTTAATAGCACTCTTCATGGGTCCTGGGGTATATAGGCTATAATGGGCCGAGATTTTCCGTTGTGTCTAGGGTTGCCACCCGGTCCTTAAACTGCAGAATCGTTCTGTAATCGAGCGTGAAATGAAGCGTTCCGTTTTGAACCAATATGGAACGCCATTTGTTCCGTATTTGGCTGTCTGAGTGGTCAAACAGATAAAATTCAGTATCTGAAAATTGTAGTGAGCGCATTTTTAGGTTAATCACAAAACCAGTCCGTAAAATTTTCAAGGTTCGTCCTAATACGTGTAAAATACGCTACGTAACCAGAAGACCGTCGACCAACTCCTTGGCAACTGTTGGCCAGCTGGTCAGCCAATCAGTTCACAGACAGTCTGCAAGATTCGTCAAGACCGACAGCGACTGTCGGTTAATCGATCGGCAGAGTCGAAGTTGTCATAGACATGGTACTGTTTAAAAAAAAAAAAGACTGTTGAGACTTGTCTTGAGCCGAAGAGGACAACGCTAATAGTTGCAGGTTATAAGAAAAAAGTTACCCTACCTCAAAAAAAAAAAAAATAATAATAATAATGGGTTATACAGAGGAGAATACAAGCAGCTTCATAGTCTGCTTTTCTTGTGTCTGATGGGTGAAGAGTGCAGATGATTCATGAAGAAGTGAGCTAAACAGTGAAATGAAGGAGATTCACTGGAGTGTTTGGGAGGAATATGAAGCACACAGAAGCGTAAATTGGTGAAGGGAGGAAGGAGGCTGAAAGTGATCAAGTACTCGGGGCGGGGCGAGGCGAGGCGAGGAATGAAAGAAAACCAATCAACAGCACTGTATTAAGGGATGCGGGAGGAGTATACGAAGCAAGGGATCGTAGCAGGAAAAGTATAGGCGAAAGGAAATACGGTTCCTTCTGACTAAACCGGAAAATGGATCTAAAAGGGTAAAGTTAGCAAAGAAAACGGTGCCGAAACTTAAGAAATTGACCAAGAACTACTACTGAAGGAGAAGATTTTACTCGCACGATAAAAATGCAAAAAGTAAAAGAGAGAGAGAGAGAGGAGGGGGGGGGGGACGTGAGGTGTGAGGAAGATATTAATCTAGGAGAAAACGAGAGAGCTCGGGGTGGTAAATGTAAGGGGAAGAAGGGGAAGGGGAAGGGAAAACGGATGCGGAACAGGAAGTGGGAAGGGGAAGCGGAAGAGATGGGAAGGGAATGTATGGGTGTTATCTGAAATGTTTCGTGGCTGAGGAAACGGATGAGAAAATAGAAGGAAGGAAGGGAATGAAAAGGGGAAATGCGTGCGTGCGTGCGTGTGCGTGTGTGTGTGTGTATTTCAAAGACAAGAAGTGTTTGGTGCCAGGAAAAGGTGAGGCGGAGAGGGAGGGGAATAGAAGGAAGGGCACTGGGAAGGCGTGTGTGTGTGTGTATGTGTCAGGGACATGAAAGGTTGGAGCATAAGGTGTTTATGTTTGTGATGAGGCAGTAAAGGGCGGGAAGCGAGGAATATATGCTGGGGAGGAAATGTCTTGACGGACGGCGTGAGTGAGTTGTGCTGTTTGTGAGTGTACGGGAAGGAAGGGACATTGCTTATGTGTTTGGGGGGAGAGAAGGAAAGAAGGAAGGGTGATAATGAATAAAAGAAGGAAAGTAAGAGCGAGGGTAGTAGGGAAAGAGACAAGAATGGTTGGCAGAAGGTCGGGAGAGGAGGAAGGAAAGAAATAAAGCAAATATGAATGAAGAAGAGAGGGCTGGAGGGAAAGAAGAAGGAATTAAGGGAGGAAGACACGGCACTGCGAAGCATCTGTTGGTGACATAAAGGTTACTGATCTTGTTTTTGCTAATGATGCTGTACTCTTGCAGAATTGCTGGAGGTCCTGGTGATGGCTCTCGAAGTGCTGCAGGCGGAGGCGAAGCCTTTGGGACTGAAGGTCTCCTGGGCCAAACCTAAAGTCCAGTTGGAGGTTGCTGGATGACACAGTTAAGTCTGTTCATGCATGTGGTGAGGATGCTGAGGTCACCAAAAGCTTCACATACCTTGGTATCACTCGACACTCGACGGATTGACCTGGGCCCGTACTTATAAAGAAATTTATGTGAGACATAACCCCCCTCCTTATGTTTCACCCCCTCAACATAACCAGCTCGACATAAGCGAGTATTAGTACATAGTTGCTAATCCCTGGGGGCGGATTCTGAGAAGGGCCGGAAGTTAAGGCCCGCGCGCTGCCTTAACTTCACTAAGGCGCCGTTGGCTACGGCCGCGCTACGGCGCCGTATCTCGGTATTCCTTTCACATACTCAAAACTTTTTAAGGCCGCCGTAAGGGGACCTTAGGGCGCGCGCTGCTGCAAGGCGGCCGCCTCTCGGTGGCCAATCAGGGGCAAGTTCTAGTCGGCAAATAGGAAGCGTCGACCAATCGCGGGATGTAAACACAAATTAGCTGTTGTGCGAACGTTCCCGCGGTGCCCACCCTCTCACGACAATGGAGCCTCTCTCCTCACCCCCTACCTTGCCCCCTACGAAGAAAAGGAGGCCGAACTTTTCGGAAGAGGAGCTACTAATGCTAATAGCACTGACACAAACCTAACCTACCTTTGTTCATAACCTCAGACATTCAGACTATGCTATATTGTATATGCAAGCTATAACACCATTTTTGTGAAAAGTTACCTTTAACATTTATCAGCACTATGGTATATATACAACACTTGCAACACAGTGATGTCCCTGCTCACCAACGCGCGCGTGCAAGATATTACGTTGCGAAGGATGGGGGGTGGATCCCTAAGTTTGTAGGCTTTAGGAAGGCAAATGTGAGGAAATGGTGTCGTGCGCGTAAACTGCATGCATATTTACCCCGTCTTCAATTGTGATGCTGTCTATAAAGTATGAGTGCATAGGAACATGGCAACATACCTATCTACTTACTAGTTCTTTGCAACTCAACATAAAAAAATGTATCATTGCAAGAGGCAATGCGAAGCCTTCTCACAAGTTTTCACCAAACTTCCTAGTTACTGTATTACTAAACATCTTATTGGTAGTTCATTCACTTCTTACAGTTGTATAAGTAGTAGAGCTACGTAAACATCGTTTATATGCATTTCATACTTGTATGAAGGCTGTATGTTCCACTCGTAGCAGCGAAGGCGTGCAGGGAGAGGAGGCCGTAACTCACTTAGGGCGGCCCACACCCGCCTTAACCTGCGGCGCCGTAACTCTCCTCAAAATGGCCGCGCCGGTGTTTTGAGTATACCAGCGGAAGCGCTACGGCCGGACTTGCGGCGCCTTAAGCAGATACGACGCCGTAACTTCGTTTCAGAATCCGCCCCAGGGGGCGGATTCTGAGAAGGGCCGTAAGTTAAGGCCCGCGCGCTGCCTTAACTTCACTAAGGCGCCGTTGGCTACGGCCGCGCTACGGCGCCGTATCTCTGCATTCTTTTCCCATACTCAAAACTTTTTAAGGCCGCCGTAACGGGGCCTTAGGGCGCGCGCCGCTCCAAGGCGGCCGCGTCTCAGTGGCCAATCAGGGGCAAGTTCTAGTCGGCAAATAGGAAGCGTCGACCAATCGCGGGATATAAACACTAATCAGCTGTTGTGCGAACGTGACCCGCCGCACCCAACCTCAGTCTCTCTCACGAGTCACGGGTCACGGACGATAATGGAACCTCTCTCCTCACCCCCTACCAAGAAAAGGAGGCCGAACTTTTCGGAAGACGAGCTCTTAATGCTGTTAGCAGAGGTCTCCAAAAGGAAGGCACTGTTACTTGGGCCCCTTACAAACAGTGTAACGTTAAGATCAAAGGACCGAGCGTGGGAGACCGTTGCAGTAGCAGTAGGTGGCGTGGGGAGGGTTAAGAGAGAGAAGGGTGAGGTGAGAAAGAAGTTCAAGGACTTCAGGTCTGAGGTGAAGAAGAAGGCAGCCAAGATCAACAAGGAGAGGAAAAAAACAGGTAAGACACCTAATTGTGATATCTTTACAGCAGTAGCAATGGTTTTATTTACAAAGCATGGCAAACTAACAGATGTGTAGGCTCGATGCATTACTCTGCTGTAATTAGCATGCTTAAACTGCTAAGGGAACATGCATTTTGTGGGGTGGAGTGGAGAGTGGGGGTACTTGGATGGGCAGAGGAAAAATGGAGGGCACCATATTTACCTTACTGCTATTTGTTAATTGGTATTATTATCACAGAGGTCAGAATGATTTTGGAGTAGAAACTACTTTTTTCTGATAGATTTCAATGTGCTTATTATAAATTGGCATTTTTTCCATTGCCCCCAATGCTTTAGGTTACCTAGTTAAAGTGGGGTGCATATGCAGTGGCTGTGCGTGGCTGTGGCGCTCTTGTCTGTCCCATTAGCCCTTTGAGCCTGTGGTGGGTAAGAACTCGCTACCCCGAGACACAGGGCTGGAATAGCATTCGGGATTTCCACAGTTTATCTTCCCCCGGTTTCCCCAGCTACCCATTTATCAACCAACCCGATAGGGATGGATGAACAGGTGGGTGGGTCAGCCTGCAAATTTGTAGCCAGGCGTGCTGACCACTGCACCACAGAGGGTTAGGTTAGGTTATTTTAGTTTTGGTTAGGTTAGGGGAGTCGGGATCATTTTCTTCATCGAAAAAATAAAAATAAACTTTGCCTTCTCCCGTAATTAAGGTTGTTAGGTTAGGTTTGGTTAGATAGGGAGTGGGGGCAAAGATATAAAACATTGTGATGGAAAAAATGTCAAATTTATAATAAGCACATTAAAATTTATCAGGAAAAAATATTCAACCCCAAAATCCTATTCTGACCACTGCGATAAATTTACCTCCCCTCCCCCTACCCCCTCCCCTTTATTGCTTACAGTATCTCACCCCATACTAGTCACTTCTGCTCTTCCTCCCATACTCTAATTTACCTCTTCAAAATTATTCTTCAACACCTCCCTTATCTCTTCATTTTAACTATATTTCACAAAAGCTAACTGATATATGAGTAAATATTTACCTAGAAAGGAGAAAGCTTAATTTATTGTTTACCGTTGATGAGTTTTCAGGCCCCGGCAATATTAGCTTGAACTCTTTAATTTACCTGCCACTGATAGTCTGTATTGGAGGAGTTGTTTAAAGTGCAATGGCACATGTGATAAATTCTTCCAATGTTTAATAAAGTTATTTCATCCTTGAAGGTGGTGGCTCACTGGATGTTAATGACCAGTTGAAAGCCAGCGAAGAAGCGATGTGGTCTCTCCTTGAGCTTGAGGCCATCGATGGACTCGCTAATATTGAGGATAGCGAAGAATTGTCATCAATGGGTAAGTGTGAACAAACTATACAGATATTTTACTTTCTTCCTTCAGTTAAAAAAGGCATACACAATAAACCCTATCAGTGGCTTTTCTCAGCTACTTCCCCTATTTGGGGATTAATTGAATTGCAACACCAATTTGTTGTGTCAGACAACTAAGGTCATATGGTACTATGGTCAAGGGGAATTAATATGATCAGTTAATTAGGGTGGTTTGGTGGGGGATAGGCATCGGCTGAGGGTGTGAATGCTAAAGTAGGTGGAGGGTGTTTGTCTTTTGTAATCGTGCAACAAAGGTCTCCCAGCATCTGTTTTTTATGGTAGGGGTTAAACCAGGGGGATACTGATGATTTGACTGTTTGAAGTTTATTGGTGGTAAGGCTTGTCTAGAAGGACTGCCACTTATTCAATAAAAAGAAATTAGTCTGTAGCTTGGACATGAGAGTAACGGGTACGAATGGATGGGGACAGTGTAGCTGCACATGCCAGAGAGTCGGCTTGTTCATTGCCAGGGATGCCGACATGGCTTGGTACCCAGCAGAAGTAGACTGATTTCTATCGGGTTGCTAGGCGGAAAAGCCAGTCTAGGATTTTGTGAACTATGGGGTGTGTGCAAGTGGTTGATTGTAAGAGGAAAAGGGAGTTCGTTATATCGAGCTTGCACTGAGTGTGTGTGTGTGTGTGTGTGTATATATATATATATATATATATATATATATATATATATATATATATATATAAATATATATATATATATATATATATATATATATATATATATATATTGTATATTTTTTTGTACATTTTTTCTTATTTTTTGTTTTTTTTTGTTACAGCTTCAGCAACCATTGAGAATGAAGAGCCAGCACCTCCCAGAACAACTAGTGTGGCAGCATGTAAACCTCCGACGCCTCATCCCCTCGCAGGAACCTCCCCCAAGAGGGTGGCCATGGCTGAGTTGTATCCAGTATCTAGGGATGCAAACATATTCCTGGAGCCTGCTACTGGTCCTTCAGCCATCCGAGAAGTGACAGTTACATCTGTATCCCAAGACACAAATCATGTTCCTAATGAACATGATTACCACAGGGAGGAGCCAAACTCTTCAAACAGCACTCCGAGACGAGGCCAGTCCGGTAGCCGTGGATCAACCCGTGGCCATGAGGAGACAGCAAGCCTCCAAAGAGTTATTAATGTTCAAAATAATACACAAGAGATGCTAGATAGACACCTTACAAGAATAGGTGACAACCTTACCAGAATAGGTGACCTACTAGAAAAAATAGTTCAAGGCTTGACAGGCTAGAAACTGCTATCCTGGGGCACAGATATTACCTTTATTACCTTTCTTATTAAAGTCAGTAGCTATTTTAGATCCTAAAAGTGCAATATATAGTCACACAATGCTGTGATAAGGCAGTGACAACGTGGATGCAGGACTTCTCTCCGTCCCACTGCACCACAGAGGCGCTGCTCTACTGTGATAAGAGTAAATATATTTATGATACAAATAAATGTGATATATATAAAAGCTTCTAGTTCAAATGCTATAGTTGAAAGTTTATTTTTTTGTTACTCTACGGTAATTATTTTGAGGGAAGAGAAATAAATACTTAAAAAAATCTGTATATTTAGCATTAAAATGTAAGTAACAAAATATCAAAAGTGTTCAGGATCTGTTATTAAATGAGATCATATTTATGTCACCTGCTATGTAACATAAAAGTACAAATAGAATTACCTCTTCAAATGAGATATTTATTTCAACTACTATATGCACCATAATATCACTTAGTCACTGAACTGTCTACATTTAGGTGAAAAAGCCCTCAACTATTTCCCTCCTCACATCTTGCCCTGTGGGGTTGTGATCACCATGTATGATGTCATTGTCATTATTCATACCATCATCATTCCCAACTGGTGCGATCATTGGAATTCTTCTTCTTATGCACCTATTGTGGAGCCACATGCACGTAGCAGCTATTTTAGCACACTTCTTGGGGTCGTACTGCAGCGATCCACCTGAACGGTGAAGGCAGCGAAAGCGAGACTTCAGGACACCAAAGGTTTGTTCAATGATGACCCTTGTAGTTTTGTGGCTCCTGTTGTACTGCCGCTCACCTTCAGTCATGGGGTCATGGAAGGGTGTCAGCAGGTATGGTTCAAGAGGATATCCACAGTCTCCTAACAGATGAAAATCTCTGAAGGTCCCAGCCTCAAATCTGTCTCTTAAAGGGCAATTTCTCCAAATGAAGGCATCATTTGTGGCACCAGGATACTTGACACTGAAGCTGGTAATCAGCATCTCAGCATTGCAAATGACTTGCACATTCAGAGAATGGAAACTCTTTCTATTTACATAAATATGTTCATTTTCAATAGGTGCCTTAATAGGTATGTGTGTGCAATCTATGGCACCAATTACTCTGGGGAAACCACCTATAAAACTAAATGCGGCTGCTGTTCTGTTCACATCATAGATATTGGTTGGCATTTTAATTTCCATTTTAGCCTTCTCATATAGGATGTTGGTCACACTAGAAATTATTCGACTCACACTTGGTTGAGTGAGTCCTGTGGTATCAGCGATAACATTTTGAAAAGTGCCACTTGCAAGAAAACGCAGAGTTACAAGCACCTGCGTGTGAGTGGGTATAGCATGAGCCCGTTTTGTTGCCCGTGATAACAGTGGAGACAGCTCGTCGCAGAGTCTGAGAATCTCATGCCGAGGCATCCTATAGTGCCTCAGAAGGTGCTCGTCGCACACTTGAAGAGGGTCAAGTGGATCTCTGTATCTCCTCTCACGCCTCAGATTTCGTTCAAAGAGATGTGCTGCCAGAAGTTCCATGGCTGTGGAGTAGACACAGAATCAGTCACCGGTCAGCGCACCACTGGAAAGGTGAAATAAAACCACCTGATAATGGATAACATAAACACGTGCATTTCTTTCGACAGGAGTAACAATTACAGATATATTTTATTACACGACTAATTAGGGGGGTTGAGGGCGCGCAGCCTCCGATAGGTTGGGGATCGAGGTGTGGCAAAGCCCCCTGACAGGTTGCTGTCACTCATATGGCTTTCCCCAAAGAAAAAAACATTTCCCCAAACTTGTAGGCTTTAGGAAGGAAATATGAGGAAAATGGTGTGGTGCATAAACTGCATATTTACCCAATCTTCAATTGTGATGGTGTCCATAAAGTATTAGTGCATAGGAACATGGCAACATACCTATCTACTAGTTCCTTACAACTCCACAAAAAAAATGGCATTATTGCAAGAGGCAGTGGGAAGCCCCCTTACAAGTTTTCACCAAACTTCCTAGTTACTGTATTACTAAACATCTTACTGGTAGTTCATTCACTTCTTACAACTGTATAACTAGTATAACTACGTAAAACATCGTTTATATGCATTTCATACCTGTATGAAAGCTGTATGTTCCACTTG
The DNA here is from genome assembly GCF_024679095.1 of Eriocheir sinensis. Lineage (NCBI taxonomy): Eukaryota > Metazoa > Arthropoda > Malacostraca > Decapoda > Varunidae > Eriocheir > Eriocheir sinensis. The sequence goes on from NC_066551.1 coordinate 11,322,820, forward strand.
TAGCAGCGAAGGCGTGCAGGGAGAGGCGGCCGTAACTCACTTAGGGCTGCCCACACCCGCCTTAACCTGCGGCGCCGTAACTCTCCTCAAAATGGCCGCGCCAGTGTTTTGAGTATACCAGCGGAAACGCTACGGCCGGACTTACGGCGCCTTAAGCAGATACGGCGCCGTAACTTCGTTTCAGAATCCGCCCCCAGGGGGCGGATTCTGAGAAGGGCCGTAAGTTAAGGCCCGCGCGCTGCCTTAACTTCACTAAGGCGCCGTTGGCTACGGCCGCGCTACGGCACCGTATCTCTGCATTCCTTTCCCATACTCAAAACTTTTTAAGGCCGTCGTAAGGGGACCTTAGGGCGCGCGCCGCTGTAAGGCGGCCGCGTCTCAGTGGCCAATCAGGGGCAAGTTCTAGTCGGCAAATAGGAAGCGTCGACCAATCGCGGGATATAAACACAAATCAGCTGTTGTGCGAACGTTCCCGCGGTGCCCACCCTCTCACGACAATGGAGCCTCTCTCCTCACCCCCTACCTTGCCCCCTACGAAGAAAAGGAGGCCAAACTTTTCGGAAGAGGAGCTACTAATGCTAACAGCACTGACACAAACCTAACCTACCTTTGTTCATAACCTCAGACATTCAGACGATGCTGTATTCTATATGCAAGCTATAACACCATTTTTGTGAAAAGTTACCTTTAACATTTATCAGCACTATGGTATATATACAACACTTGCAACACAGTGATGTCCCTGCTCACCCACGCGTGCAAGATACTACGTTGCTAAGGATGGGGGATGGATCCCCAAGTTTGTAGGATTTAGGAAGGCAAATATGAGGAAAATGGTGTCGTGCGCGTAAACTGAATGCATATATATTTACTCCGTTTTCAATTGTGATGCTGTGCGTATAGGAACATGGCAACATACCTATCTACTACCGGTTCTTTGCAACTCCACATAATAAAAATGTATCATTGCAAGAGGCAGTGGGAAGCCCTCTCACAAGTTTTCACCAAACTTCCTAGTTACTGTATTACTAAACATCTTACTGGTAGTTCATTCACTTCTTACAGTTCTATAAGTAGTATAACTACGTAAACATCGTTTATATGCATTTCATACCTGTATAAAGGCTGTATAGGTTCCACTTGTAGCAGCGAAGGCGTGCAGGGAGAGGAGGCCGTAACTCACTTAGGGCGGCCCACACCCGCCTTAACCTGCGGCGCCGTAACTCTCCTCAAAATGGCCGCGCCGGTGTTTTGAGTATACCAGCGGAAGCGCTACGGCCGGACTTGCGGCGCCTTAAGCAGATACGACGCCGTAACTTCGTTTCAGAATCCGCCCCCAGGCCTTTGTAGCGGTGTGGCAGACTGAACGTTCCCCCCTGTTCCCCCCTCTACTGCGCATGCGCCGACCTGTGTTTATATGCGCTACTCGGCCCACTCCAAAACACTGGAAAAATCGGTCCCCCCGAGCAACGTTGCCAGATTGTCGTACTCAGCCTTTTATGTTTGCCGATTTCCGACCCAATAAACTGCTTTCATCACCCAAATAACTGCCTTCATATATGGATATCGTTTAAATGGTTAATTATTGGTGCTTGTTGGCAACAGTTAAAGCCAGAAACCGGTAATTACGCGGCTCTGGAGTACGATAATCTGGCAACGGTGCCCTCGAGCCCCGAGCTCGCCTGCCTCACCTCAGCAGCCGCACCCTTTTTTTTAGTATGGTATCTTACCTGTATACAATAGGTACAGGATGTAAGCCATGAAGCTGTGACCTCATCTTCCCAGCAGGAGCAGAAGGCTAGCAATCCTGCCCTCCTATATGTGTATGTGGTCCTGCGGCAGTGAAAGGCCGACAGTCCTGCCCTCCTGAGTGTGTGTGTGTTTTGTCTTGCTACAAGATCAGAAACGGTTTGAGCCATGCCATGAAAGGGAGGAGCATGCCGTCCCAACCCCCAGACAGTACAGAGTGTGATTATACAACTAAGGATACATGTGTAAGTAGCACCAGGAATAAAAAAAACATTATATCCTTGCATGTATCGATATTATATTTGGAAAAATGTATGTATCCCTGATAATAAAATTTATCTATATGTGCTTAAATTTAAGTGAATGGAAGCATAAGAGAGTAAAGTGAATGGAAGCATAGTGAGTAAAGGTCTAAAAAACGCTATATCCTTGTATCTATATTATATTTGGAAAAATATACTTGTTGTATGTATCCCTGATAATAAAATTTATCTATATGTGCTTAAATTTAAGCGAATGGAAGCATAAGTTGTGTAATGTGTGCTCCCCCAGACCCCCAAAATAAACTGTAAGCTAAATCCCCCCCACACAATAATGAACATAATCAAGTACTGGCAGATCTTTCGTAATAAATCTGCAATCGCTCCTTCAGACCTATTTGTTCTAACTCCTGATCTACCCACTAGAGTCCACCAGTACAAAATAGCCTCTCAGAATCCCTGGTCATCCTTCAGTCTCTATCTATTTAAATCAGCACTAGCTCATCATATAGGGGTAAAGCTTTTAGAATATCACTACATGGACTATAGCTCTTCATCTTTAATATTATGAATTTTATTACGTTGATTGCGCATCTACAGAGTGCTGGCTTCCTAGAGCCCCCGCCTCATCATGTGGATTTTGGGGGCGGGAAGCCTATCCTAACGTGACCTGGTGGGCGCCTCCCAAAACATACTAACCTAAGGGAACTGTTACAGTCTTCATAATATTAATCTAGAGCATATAAAGGTATTTTGTAAAGGATTGGTGACCATAATTATTAATGTGGCAGCAGTCTCGCCTAGGAAATAACCCCAACAAATGATACAGAAAGAAGGGAAACCAATTTACTGAAGGCTTATCACACTATCACACTGGGCACTTTTTCCTCCGACCTCCGACAAATCGGCGGTACCGCCTACCTCCAGCACTTTTTCCGCCGACTGTCGGAGCAAATTTGCAGCCCGTACCATTCGGGAAAAAGTCGAAGGAAGGCGGAAGAAACTACCGAGTCAAATGACATCCTGTAAACATTACTGAAAAAAATAAACTATTTGCCATGGTTAATGTATTTATTGCACATTTTGGAGTAACATATGGAACATAAATAGACAGTATTACAAACAAAACACAACTTTATGGTGTAAGAACATAGGCTTTCAGTTGACTTCGCGGGGAACCAAACAATAACAAACTCACATGGCTCTCTCTCCTTGCAAGCCACTGCCGTCTCCACGCCCGTTTCTTCTTCTTGTCTTGAAGATGAAATCGCTCGTATAGCAGTGCTGCGACGACAATATTACTCGAGTTGGAGGGCAGTAGCTGGAACAGGTTGGCCATTGCTGCTGGAGCTGGAGGTAGGATGTAAACAAGCGAGTGTGCTAGCAGGTGTCGGCGGTACCGCCTGAAATCGGAGGTCGGAGGTAGGAGGTCGGAGGAAAAAGTGCCCAGTGTGATTTGATACCGTTGATGAGGATTCAGGCCCGTCGCCGCAGCAGCGCTCCACAGGGCCGCTAACATTATAACAGTAATATTAGCACCTAAAGTTGTCTTCAATCCTCATATTTGTTAAGTCGTAGGACTTAGTGAATAAGTGAGTCTTCAGCGCTTTCTTGAAGATTGCCAGACTGTCACTGTTCTTAACATCCCCGGGTAACTCATTATAGAGCCGCGGGGCACTCTTCTCAAATGCCCTGGAAACCCAGTTCCAGGTTGACCCTGGGCTCTTAGAGTTTATACCGTTATATCCTGTTGTATATTACAGATAGAATGTTCAGATATGAGTAAAAAAAAAATCGTTATACACAGTGGAAAATAACAGGCATGCAAATGACAGAATAAGGAGGGCGGACCGATGTCTCGTGGGGGGACCGATCAGTCTGCAGTAGATGCGGGCCAGCTGGTCCCCCCTTGAAATGGGGCGGGCCAACACGGGTCGGCGCATGCGCAGTAGAGGGGGGAACAGGGGGTTATGAAAATATATTTTCCTTTTGAAGGAATTAACTCATCTGAACAGCATAGTAACACTTCTTTATCACATTTTCCTTAATTAGAAAAATAATCTTCAGTCTGAAAACCGAGACAGGCACTCCTATATTACGAAACAAATTGCATTATTATATTATCAGTCATCATTGAAAATATTTTCATTGTGATATGTATCAAATATGTAGATACCCTTTACACAGCTTTTAATATGTTTGTTTAGCAATATAATTTCAAGTATATATTGTCTCAAGGGAACTTTGCCTAAATCATAAAAATTGCATGTTATGTTGCTATAAAAACACGTACCTTCCTTCAGAGGATATCATCTTTCCATTTCTGACATAGAACTCCAAAATTACTCAAAATAATCTTCACAACAGACAAAAAACATTTGCCACTGAATAGTTTCTTCAGAGCTCAAAGTTATATTCATTCCGACAACAACATATTTCTTTCCACATTATAAAGTTTCTTTGTAACACAAAATTGTATTCATTGCAAGCCAACTCATTCATAGTCAAGCCTAGTGGTCTGTTAGGATCCTTTTGAATTGCATATCTATTGGACTCTTCAACAAGTACATTTTTTAGATTACAGTCAACTAATTCCTCATAATACTCTATAGGGCTTCTTACTTTACCGTCTCCACCATAAACTTGTCCTACAAGCTCCTCCTCCAAAGATTCTACCTCTTCTGGTCCTTTAGTCTTCCAAATAATTCTTCTGCCCACATTCTTTCTTCTAACAGTGGTTCCATCGACATTCTCATCTACCTCTTCTGGTCTTTTCCCATACATTCTTTCCTCTGGCAGGGATTTCTGGGGCATCCTCATCTTCATTTTCTTCACTATCTGTACCATCCACGCTATCCAGGCCTTGCAAATCCTTTTCAATGTTATATTCATCACTTTCACTCTCCAAATTCTCATCTTCAGACTCTTCTGGTATACATAGTTCAGGTCGCTTGTGATAGAATACTGAAGGATTCATTGCTGCAAAGGGAAAGAAGTTTCCATGAAACCTATTTGCATAATTAGTCTTCAAGACACAGAATAGCCTAGTAAACATATTTTGAAAATTCAATATATGCACACAGTAGCCTAATATTCTATCACAGTTTATATGGATTATTGTTACTTGAATATACAATGACATTCATTATTACATACGTCAACATGTGGTAGTCCAAGTGTATAATGTTGCCTCAAAGACACAAGCATACAATTATCCCAGTTCATAATATTGGTTCTAGGGTACATGCATACCTTAACCCTACGCCTTCAAAATAAGTGTATAATATTGCAACAAAGACACATACATACAGCAAACCAGATGCATAATGTTGCTTCAAAGACACAAGCATACCTCGACCCAAGCCATGGCCATTTAAATTCCAAACTCCGTAAAAGTGTATAATGTTGCCTCAAGGACACAAGCGTAGAGCGACCCACGTGTACAGTGTTGCCTCCAGGTCACAGCCTAGTACAAAACATGTGAACGTGTGCTTTTTTTTTAAATTTCATAAAAACTAACAACACCACTGATATATATTACCCTAATTCTATACTGTGATTTTTCTAGAAGCTTGATTCTGATTCATATTTACCCCCAAAACATAACTCTAGCAAATTTTCAGAGAAAAGTGCATAATGTTGCTTTAGAGACACAAACACATATTGACCTAAAGCATGACCATGTAGCTTTAGACTGCACTAATGCTTATGACGTGGTAATGCTAAATGATTATTCTATGGACTGTGATTTTTGGGAAAACATACCAGTGCATATGTGGAACTGACAATCCTAATTTGTCAGCCAAAATCCGCTAAGCCTCTTGTGTTTTCATTCTTCCGCCAGTAGCTCAGCGGGCACTGAGCTGAGTGGGCGCAGAGTGATGATATGATGGATCATAGAAAATGGGTCATCGAAGAAAATTCAGACGGAAGCTCAAAGCAATAACTTAAGGGAGCACTGAGCTACGGCTAATTTTTCAGATCGTTAACATCAGGCAACATTATGCAATATAGGGTTAAGTTGCTTGTGCTCCGTGTCTAGCTGTATGGCTGTGAGACATGGACGATGAATAGTAACTTCAAGAGGCGTGTCATTGCCTTTGGTACCAAGTGCCTTCGCAGGATCATGCGGTATCGCTGGAATGACTTCGTGTCGAACGAGCGACTACTCCGTGAAACTGAATAGAGGCCTGTTATCAGCTATATGGGCACGTGGCGCGCCTCCCGGACGTCAATCCTGCTCACAAGGTTGTTTCTGTACGAGACAAGTTGAAGACAACCCTGAGTGGAGGAGACCAAAGGGACGCCCACGTAACACACGACTTTGACTAGGGAGGACCGCCGAGAGTATAGACAGCGAGAGAGTGAAGCGACGCACCCCTGGAGGTATGGTCCACATTAGTTAGTTAGTTAAGACAGGGAGTAAGAGAGGGAGGGAGACAGGAAGGAAATGTATGTAGAAATAGAAGGAAGAGAAGGAAAAATATAAATAAACCCAAAATACAATGGAATATGACGATTTCATCTTTTTGCACGGTAATTTGTTATTCCAGAGGGAGTATTTTTCAGCTGAGCCTATTAAGTTTTGTCCTCTTTCATTTCAGGAATCTATACCATTATTTTCAACCTCTGTCTCAACCTACATCAGCATGTACATGTTCATGACTTATAGTATCATTTATAACTTATCAATATCCTCACCACTGCAGCAAGATTTCCTATGTGTCATTTAATGAAAACGTTAATGATGTTACGCACTCATCGACACTAAAGAACTCGACCAAGTTCTTCTCTAGAATTCTGTGAGCTATTCCGTATTCCTTCTTACCACTTTGCCTCGCCTCTCCAACAAAAAGGATGGCCGATCTTAAGCACCTTTTGTTCATCACCAAGTGTCTTATATGCAGTACTTTCATATGTTTCAGTGTCACATATAGTATTCTCTAACCTCTTATATAAATCATATTCTGTTTACATCCGTTTCCTAACTATCCGTGTCTTTCTGTGTCTATCCCATGTGCCTGCTTGTCAACTAGCCTATTTATGTCTGTCATCCAATCAGTCATTCCGTCTATAATGCACTTAGTTTTCCCACTCACTCACGCACGCACGCACTCACGCACTCACTCACTCACTCTCTCTCTCCCCCCCCCTCCCTGAGTGGTAGGAAGCCCGGCACTTAGCTGGGCCACATCCACTGTAGCCATTAGCCGCCTCAAGGTACGTGAACACCAACACGGATGTAAGCGGCGACACGCCCATTAGCGCGGAAACGGGCTCTGAGACAGCTTAAGGGACGACTTAGAAACTTACTGGGAAAGGAGAGCAGGTCCAAGGGTGAGCAGTGTGAGGAAGACGAGATGGTGTTTTAATTGGTAAGGATTGTGATTGATAAAATGCTCGAATTGCCTCTTGCAGATTTGTGTCATGAATAACGAATATAAGCGTAATTACAAACCATACAGAAAGACAAAAGTAATGACCCTTGAATCCGGAAAAGAAAAATGAGAGGGGAAGTGGATGATAATAAAATGATCGTTACAAGACAGACATATTAAGATTTTTACGTATACAAATCAGGTCTTTCTCAGTGGAATTAACTTAATCTCCTGTGTGTGTGTGTGTGTGTGTGTGTGTGTGTGTGTGTGTGTGTGTGTGTGTGTCATTCCTCAGCTCCATTGCTCTCAATAACAATTTTATTTAAGCCTCTCTTCTTCACCCTTCCCCTCTTCTTGGCCCTCTTCCTCCTACTCCCATCCTTGCCCTCAGTACATGAGCTAAGTGTTATGTAAATTAACGTGTTGGAAAATTTAAATCGGTGAGGTGTGCATTCGTCTTTTTGTGGCAGAGTAAAGGTCTCAGTCAAGATAATATTTCAAAGCCTAGTCACGTTAGTCTGAGTGTGTTGACCTTTCGGTTTAAGAAAGGAGGAGGGCACACAATGATACACAGAGATATAAAGGTTATTAAGAAACTTCAAGATACCAAATGGCCTACTTATGACAACTTCCAATTATGCACCAATTCCCTCCCATTAATGGTTCTAGTTCGTCTCCGTTCTCAACTTTCAATCGTGTTTGTATCAACAACATATTTGCTCCATTCGTCAATTATTCTATTCGTTGATCAACTTTTACTTCATCATCATCATCATTTCATCGACGCCTGCTCCTAGGAGCTCCCACCAGGGGATGGCCACGGCAGAAGAGCTTCAAACTTTCTCTATCCAGACACTCCCTCCTTGCCTGCTCAAAGTTTCTCAAAGATCTTTCCCCCCTCCCTAACGTACTCTTGCACCCTATCCCTCCATTTCACTGGAAGTCGTCCTCTAGCATTCCCTCCCTCTATCTCACTCACATACACCCTTCTGGTCATCTTACTCTCCTCCATTCGCTCCATGTGGCCAAACCACTTTAAAGTCTGTCGCTTCACTTCTTCCACCACTCCACACTTTTTCCCTTCACCCCTGTGACACATTCCAAAACGCTCGTACACACTTTCATTACTCATTCCATCCATTCTACTCACACCACAAGCACTCCTTAAATAACTCATTTCCACTGCCTGCACTCTAGACCTCTGACTTTCATTCCAGGCCCACGTTTCACTTGCATATGTGAGGCTTGGTACTATTATTGTATTACTCAAATCCCTCTTTACCTCCATGCTCACACTTCTGCCATTCATGATTCGTCCCAAAGACCCTACCACCCTTCTTCCTTGCAATGCCCTTTCTCTTATCTCTCCCTCCATACCACCATGCTTACACATAACTGATCCAAGGTACTTAAACTCATTGACCTCCTCCATTTCTTCACCATTCAAAATTATTTTGCATTCTTTTTCACATTCAATTCCCACTCTATATGGGCATACAAAATCTACAACCTCACTTCTACTTCGCTCACAAACCATCACTTTACTTTTGTTGACATTTACTTTCAGCTTTCTCCTATTACAGACACTATCAAAAACACTGACCAAATTTTGTAGGTCACTTTCATTTTCTGCAATGAGCACTGTGTCATCAGCAAACAGTATCGAATTCAGTACCCACTTCCTTCCCTCATCGAACAGTCTTACTCCAACTTCTCCAACTTTGCCCTTAATTGAATAACCATGGTGACATGACGCACCCTTGTCTTAAGCTCACTTTTATCTCAAAATGTTCACTTGTTTCTCCAGTAATTTTGACACATGCAGATGCATCCTCATAGAAAGACTTTATTGCACTAAGCAGTTTTCCTCCCACACCATAAATCTTTAAAACATCCCACAATGCAATCCAATCGACTCTGTCATAAGCTTTTTCCAAATCCATGAAGGCAGGCCATAGTCTCTCTCCTTTTGCTATTATTTTTTCTACTACCATCCTGAAGGAAAATATCTGATCCACACATCCCCTTCCCTTCCTGAAGCCTCCTTGTTCTTCACTGATTTTCTCTTCTGTAAGTCTTTGCACCCTCTCTATTATGACTTTTCCATATACCTTTCCGGGTATACTCAGGAGACTTATACCTCTATAGCTCCCACATTCCCCTCTCCTGCCCTTCCCCTTGTAAACTGGGACAATGATGGCTTTCGTCCAGTCTGCTGGCACCCGCCACCCCCCCTTCCCATGCTACTTCACATAGCTTGACCATCCATTTAACAACTACATCTCCTCCACACTTCAACATTTCTGCTGTGATTCCATCAATTCCTGCTGCCTTTCCATTTTTTAATCTTTTTATTGCCTGATTTACTTCTTCATATGTTATACTTCTTTCTTTATATACTCCTCCTCTACCTCTACTCAAAACTGCTGCTGTTACAACTGCTGGACGTCCATCCTCAAAATTCATTAAGTTTTTGAAATATTCTCTCCATCTCTCTTTCACAGCTTTCCCGTCTTTCAACATCTTTCCATTCTCATCCATAACTTCATTTATTTTACTTGAGGAGATATTTTCTGCATTTCTTTCGTTTTTTACTTCTTTCGAATATGATATCCTATTCCCTTTATATTTTTCACTTAGTCTTTTTTCAAAGTCTTCATCAACTCTCTTCTTACTTAACTCCTCAAAACCCGAAAGTATATAATTTAAAGTGATTGTTAATTATACTAGAATTTACTTTTCAATATAATGACAATCTAAATCGCTCTTATTAATTTTCTTAACTCATTTAAAATATATGTGACCTCTCAGTCTACGTCTTTCCAAAGAATGTACAATGATTTGATATTTATAAAGATTGTAATAAAAATAATTATAATTATAACTGTTTTATCAACAACAGCAAGTACAGCAAGAATTTGCGAAGAGAAAAAACAAAATATCTTTATCTCCCCTTCCCCTCTCGATCATCAAGGCCACAAGCGAGGGGCTGCGATGAGGGGGGGGAGAGAGAGAGAGAGAGAGAGAGAGAGAGAGAGAGAGAGAGAGAGAGAGAGAGAGAGAGAGAGAGAGAAGCACCTCGACCAGCTTCCCGGTGGAGGCCTCCGTTCCACAGGGGTCCGTCCTTGGACCTATTCTGTGGAACATATACTTTAACGACCTCCTGCAAACCATCCCGGCAGCAAGCGCCTACGCCGACGACTGCACCCTCTCCAGAACATACAAGAGGGAGGAAGCCCAGGACGTGATAGAGTCCGTCAACAGACAGTTGGCAGACATAATGGCCTGGGGAAAGAGGTGGCAAGTCAGGTTTGCCCCTGACAAAACCCAGGCCATGGTAATATCACGTTCTCGGGAGGACGCGAGGCAACTCCACGGCAGGCTGAGATTCGGGAACGACACCATACCTCTGCAGTCCAGCGTCGACATCCTGGGCGTGGAGGTAGACTCCCAGCTGCGGTTCGACAGTCACCTTGAAAGGATGGCGCATAAAGCCTCCCAGAAGGTGAACCTCCTGCGCCGCATGAAGAACCTCCTTGACGCTGAAGGCCTGAACACCCTCTATAAGGCACAAGTCCGTCCAGTGATGGAGTATGCACCGTTAACCTGGATGGCCAGCGCCCGCTGCCACCTCAACCTGCTAGACAAGGTGCAGAGGAGGGCTGAACGCCTCATCAACGGCACCCAGCACCACCGACCGAGCCAGTGGGAGAGACAGCGACAACAACATCGACGACAACAACAACAACAACCACACGAGCGACGGGCAAGAGCAGCCACGACCCAGCTGGACAGCCTAGAGCACCGTCGCCGTGTCGCTGCCCTGACGGTGCTCCACAAGGCACAAGTGGGCCTAGTGCCCCACCTGACGGAACTGAGGGCTACCTGGAGGAGGTCTGAGCGCAGCACGAGAACGGTGCTGAGCAACGCCTCCCTCCTGGAAGTGCCAATGGCCCGCTCCAGCACCCACCAACGTGCCTTCTCCATCGCAGCGGTGGTGTGGTGGAACAACCTCACTGCTGATGTGGACGTGACACAACTGTCCACTCAGCAGATGAAAGTTGCGTCCTACAGGTGGCTACTCCTACACCCACCGTAAAAAGCGTAAATGTAAACGCTTGCAAATAATTTACAAACATGTATATAATTGTAACCTCGGCAGAAGCTTTTAAATAGCTCCCCAACGGTCGGGGAAACTTTAGCTTAGAAAAATAATATTGCCATGTACTAATGTACTGAACATGTTTAAATAAGAGAGAGAGAGAGAGAGAGATTATTCTTATCCTCTTCCGTCATCTTCATATCCTCCTCCCCTTGTTCGACACTCTTCTCGACGCTCCAATTTTCTCTTTGATGCCTCTTTCCTCTTAGATTTTCCATCCGACGGATTTTGTTACCTTTCCTTCCCCTCCTCTTCCTCCTCCTCTTCGTCCTTCACCTCCTCCTTACGCTTCTCCCTTGAGTCATTCGTTTTCTTCTTTCTGACTCCATATTTCTGCAGTTCCCTTTATCTCACATTCTTTCGCCTAAGATATTCTTCGTGCCAAATATTTTTCTGCTTTCTTTTCTGAGCGCTTATCACTTTAATATTTCTCTAATATTTTGTTTAGTATTTCTTTTTCGCTAAAGTAGCATTCCACTTTACTTCCATCCCCTTCTTTCCTTTCTTCTCACACTGGCCGTGTGTCCCGAGGTAACAACAAGATAACAATCTTCATTTCGAAATAACTTCTTAACTATTTTAAAAGTAACATGAATAACAGCAATCTGTATAATAATAATAATAATAATAATAATAATAATAATAATAATAATAATAATAATAATAATAATAATAATAATAATAATAATGATATCATCGGAATGGTGAAAACATCTTTTATTCATGACTTGAGAAGTTTACCTCTCTATTACCTTTAAACTTTATAACAAAAATGATATGCACCGAGAGAGTATAATAATGCTTCCAACTATCCCTCGTCAGTTTATCCTTTCTTAACTTCCCGCCTCCAGTCTTCGTGCACACCCTCCTGCACACTACCTTATCTTGACCTAGCCTTCCTGCCATTCGTCTCATCGTCATCCACTCCCTCCTTTACGCTCTCTTGTCTCCCCTTCCATCCTTGCCTTCCATACTCTATTTCTTCCACGTACCCTCAGTTTCCACCCTTACCTTTCACACTCTAACCCTCATCCACTCTCCTTCCATCCTCACTATCCACATTCCCACTCTTCCACACACTCTAAACAATCTCTTTTCTCAGTTTCCACCTTTACCTTTTACTCTCACACTCATCCACGAACTCCTTCACACTCCTGTCTCTCCTTCCATCCTTGCCTTCCCTCCCGCATAGCCTCACTTCACCATCCCTACATTCCTGTTCTCTACCTTTTACACTATAGGAAATCATCTGCTAATAGAAGAGAGATAATAGTTTGTCTTGTTCACGTGACCGATTCGGTAAGGACTTTAAAAACATATAAAAAATGATGGGGAAAGAGAAAATAAGATGCAAGAAGTCAAAGTTTCGTACGGACGCGTTACATAGGCTGAGGCAAACGTTCTCTTGTTTTCCGGAATCGTAAGGTTGACTTAATTTCTTTTTTCTTTCCTTTTTTTTTTTTTTTACTTTTTGTTCACATAATGTTGCGATCTTTTCTCGTCAAGAGCAGTATCGGAATATACACCCTTGAATGCTGGGAATCGAACCCTTCGGAAGAGGAGTCAGGTCAGCTGAGCCACCAATGAAGTAGAAAGTCACCTTGCTGGTGACCATTACTGCGGCACTCAACTTGTCACCCCAGCGCCCTACCGTGGGCATGAAGGAAAGGTGACCCCACTCACAATCGTGGTACGGGTCAAAGCCTTTATTCGACCCTGAATAGCACATACGTTGTTTATACACATCAAAGAAACTGCAATAACTCAGTGAACCACGAGTGTGAGGGGGTCACCTGTCCTTCATGCCCAGGTTGCGGGGCGGGGACGTTAGATTCAAGTGTCACAGAAGTGGCTCTCGGCACGGTGACCTTACGACTCATTGTTGACTCAGCTGAGTTGCTGCCCTGACTTCTATTTTGAGGGCCCAGGTTTGATTCCCGGCATTCAATAGTGAACATGCTGAGGTTTTTCACTGCGTTACTGCAATTTCTCTGATGTATACAAACACCGTATGTGCCATTCTGGGTAGTTAAAGTTTTGCCACGAGTGTGAGCGGGGTCACCTTTCCTAGAATCTCGCTAATGAGGATAACTTAAGAAAAGGTTTGGAAGGCGTTAAATTAA
>NC_066551.1:11336591-11389091 GCF_024679095.1 Eriocheir sinensis
TACGGCTATATATACGATTAATACAGCTTAAGTTAACACGAATAAGTCTTAAATTACTGAGTAACCTGAGTATATTTAAAAAGAGTGGCACTGCAAATTCTCCGAACTCCTACAGCTGAAGAGCACGTGACGTGGGCGGTGAAAAGAAAAAATCCTAAGGACATACGAAACAAAAACTTTTGGGCCGCGCGGACTGGAAACATGGAAACATGGAAATGCAGGCAACAGAAAGCCTATTGGCTCATTACGAGGTCGCTTGGGTGATTTAATCTGCTCGATCGCCACTTGGGGCTTGGTGAGCAGATGAAAGCACCTCGATATTGAGGAGCAGATGGCAGCCCCTCGTTATTCAGTTTACTCCCGACGCAGCGAAATGACGGTCGATTCTATATTTGAAGGAGTTGATGGTATTCGCATTCACTACTTCTGAGGGAAGATTGTTCCAGTGGCGGATGACTCGGTTTGAAAAGAAACTCCTTCCAATGTCTGTGTTACATCGACTCGACTGAATGGGTAAACCGTTATTTCTAGTTCTTGAGTTGGTTTGCAGTTCAAAGAATTTGGAGTAATCGACGTTATTGAACTTTTTTAGATACTTGAAGACTTGAATCATATCCCCTCGTAGGCGTCTTTTCTCCAATGTAAAGAGATTGAGTCGCTTGAGTCGTTCCTCGTACGGTTGAGCCCTGAAGGTTGGAATCATCTTTGTGGCGCGTCGTTGAATCCTTTCCAGTAGAGCAATGTCCTTTCTGTAATTGGGAGGCCAGAACTGCACTGCATACTCGAGGTGCGGTCTTACCATGGAATTATACAAGGATAGCATCACGTCTGGTGTTTTACACTCGAAGTTCCTCGCTATGAACCCGAACATAATGTTGGCCTTGTTGTATGCTTTTTTACAGTGATTCGCGTGTTTCAGGTCACTGCTGATAGTGACTCCAAGATCCTTTTCCTCCTGCATCGCTTGCAGAGGTCTCCCATTCATGATGTATGTATGGTTACTATTTTGGGACCCAATGTGCATGACTTTGCATTTGTCAACATTAAAAGACATTTGCCATTTTTCCGACCATTCGATAATGTGATTGAGGTCTTTCTGAATGATTTCGCAGTCGGTCTTTGTGAGGGCATCTCCACCCACCTTGGTGTCATCTGCAAATTTCGATATTGTGGATTTCAGTCCTGATTCTAGGTCATTGATATATATGATAAAGAGGATGGGTCCCAGCACTGACCCTTGAGGCACTCCACTAGTGACTGGAAGCCAATCGGAAGGCTGTCCGTTGAGTAGTACTCGTTGTTTTCTGTCGGTGAGCCAATCTCTTATCCACGCGATCAGATTGGCTCCGATGCCCGCCGAGTGCAGTTTCTTAAGGAGTCGCTCGTGCGGTACCTTGTCGAAGGCTTTCTGAAAGTCCAGGTATATAACATCACTGGGAATGGGCATCCCAGTTCTATATACCTTGGAAGAAGTCTAATAAATTCGTTAGGCAGGAGCGCTTGTTTCTGAAGCCATGCTGGGTGTCGGAGATTATATTATTGTTTTCTAGAAACTTAACAAGTTTATCTCTAATAATCTTTTCGAGTATTTTTCCTGCCACTGATGTCAAACTTATGGGCCTGTAGTTTAATGCAACGCTTTTGTCTCCTTTTTTGAAAATCGGTGTTACGTTCGCCATCTTCCAGTCTTCCGGGACCTTGTTTAGTTGGACTGACCGGTTGAATATGTTAGTGAGTGGTTGAAGTATTTGTTGTTTAAGCTCTTTTAATAACCGCGGGGACAAACTGTCGGGTCCCGTTGACTTGTTCGTGTCGAGTTTGTCCAAGTACTTTTTTACTTCTTGGTCGCATATTGTGTCAATTTCCAGCGGCGTGATCTCACTCGGCGGGTCAGGACCCTCGGGAATGGTTTCGATGTCCTCGACTGTGAATACGGATGCGAAATTACTATTGAGGATTCTGGCCATCTGTTTACTGTCCTGAGTTACAGATCCAGTCTCGTCTGTCAGGGGACCAATATTGGATTTTACTTTCTTTTTCGATCTTATGTACGTGAAGAATTTCTTGGAGTTAGTTTTGATTTCGCGCGCTATTTGCTTTTCATAGTTGCGTTTGCTACTCCGAATAAGGCTGCGACAAGCTCTGAGGCTGTTGTGGTACTGTGTGCTGGCTTCGGCCGTAGCATTCTCTTTCATCAAATTATAATTCCTTTTTTTTATGTTTACTGCCCTTTTTATATCTCTGGTCATCCACGGTGGATCTACGGCCCCATTTACTCGCCTGGATTTCGTAGGCACTGTAGCCTTCTCTACTTGCAACAGCTTATCTTTGAAGACGTTCCACGCGTTGTCGATTGTATTGTCGGTGATGCCAAGTTGGCCCCAGGTCGTAGGGGGAAGCAGCGCACGGGCTAAGTTGAAATTTCCTTTTTTGTAATCTGGTATCACTGACGGATTATCTACAAGTTTGTGACATATATTGATATTAAAATGGATTAAGTGGTGATCGCACCCATTAAGTTTCTCACCAACTGTACAGTCGCGAATGAGGTCGGGGTCGCTTACTAATACCAGATCCAGCAGATTGTTTTCTCTTGTTGGTTGAGTTACAACTTGAGTGAGGAACGAATCCTCCACCATTTCTATAAGCCTGTTACCCTCTTGATCTCCAGTCATCAGTCCCCAGTCAATGTTAGGGCAGTTAAGTCCCCAATTATAATTGCTTCCTTGCTTTGTGTTACAGAGTGAATCTCTTCGTAGAGGGCAGTGTCATCGGCTGCCTGTTGTTTCGGAGGCCTGTATACGGTTGCAAGTGTTAGTTTCTTGTTATTTGCGGTTATTTCCACATAGACAGAATCGTATTTCTCTGCGTCCTGTTTGTCTATTTTTATGGCAGGGAGTGTACTTTTTACGTAGCAGACTACTCCTCCTCCTTTCTTGTGCTTTCGACTTTTGTGGAAGCTTTCGTACCCAGGGAATGACAGTTCGGATTCTAGATGAGTAGAGTTGGCCCAAGTCTCTGTGATGGCTACCACATCTGGTTTCTCTGTTGCAATATACGCCCTAATTTCGTCCTTTTTGGGTATTAAACTACGTGCATTTGTGTACATGATAGAAATGTGGCCGTGACAAGTTGTACCAGTTCGCTTGTCGGAGGCGTCGTTAGTTACACAGTTTCTTGTGAGTCGCACTGACGCTACGGGTTGGTTGATCAAGGGCTGCCTTTGCCCCGTCCTCGCCCGCCGTTTTTTGAAAGGCTTTTCGACAAGCTTTTCACTGCCTCGTCCAGAAGCCTCCCGAGACGCGCCGATCCAACCTCATTCAAGTGTAGTCCATCGTTCCAAAACAAGTCTGGGCGCTCAAAGAAGTGGTGCCAGGCATTTGTAAACGCCACGCCTTCGTCGTCACAAATTTCCTTCAAACTAGTATTGATGTTGCTCGCTTTGCTGTTGAAGCCGGCGTAAGCGCTGATTCTGGATAGAATTCCAGAAACAATGACTCTCTTGTAAGGACGCGGAGTGGTCGTCTTAATGATCCAAGGAAAGTAAACAGAAAAGAAAAACAACAAAAGTTCAAGAGTTTTCTCCTTGTTTTCTGAGCCTTGGAATTCTTTACTGACTCTTGTCTCCGTCTTTTTTTTCTCTATCTCTCTCGCTTCATATTTTGCTTCCTGGGCTTCAGTTCTTTGGATCTCTCTCTCTCTCTCTCTCTCTCTCTCTCTCTCTCTCTCTCTCTCTCTCTCTCTCTCTCTCTCTCTCTCTCTCTCTCTCTCTCTCTCTCTCTCACACACACACACACACACACACACACACACACACACACACACATCATCTAATATTCACATAAGCTCTTTGTTCTTTCACTTATCAGCATCAATTCAGATTAATTAGCCGTAAGTAAATACATTTTCCTCTCAATATTCGTCCACTGTGGCGGTAATGAATTTGAAATCTAATTTTCCTTTGATTTTTCAATATTTTGTTTTGATACTTTTCCCTTCCTTCTTACCACTAACTTGTATACGTAACACACACACACACACTAGTGGGGTCGCGGTCATGTCTAGAGATACATGACTGGGGTCGCTTGAAAAAATGGTTGGGAACTGAAGCTGGAGCCTTTCCGAATCACACGATCCCCCTAACCGTAAAATTGTCGACCGACACGAACAGAAACACACTCGTTGTGTTTTCGGAAGTTCCAATTGATGTTGAAGCCTGTTATACAAACCGTTACTTTTATTATTATTATTATTATTATTATTATTATTATTATTATTATTATTATTATTATTATTATTATTATTATTATTATTATTATTATTATCATTATTATTATTATTGTTATTATTATCATTATTATCATTATTATCATTATTATCATTATTATCATTATCATTATTATTATTATTATTATTATTATTATTATTATTATCTTTATTGTTACTTCTATTTTGGCCATATATATTTTTTTTCATGTTAAATCTACTTAAAACAAATTTATTCTCTTGTTTTTAGGATCACTATACTTCACCTCACCGCAGCTTTCCTCTATTTTCGTTACAAGTTATTATTATTTTTTTTATTCCAATGAGTCCGCCAGTCTGCCTCTTTCTCTTTGCATTTCCTCTCACCCTCCCTCTGTCTCCTTATCCATTTACCTCGCTGGACGCCTGCCCCCCCCCCTCTCTCTCTCTCTCTCTCTCTCTCTCTCTCTCTCCCTCTCTTTCTGTTGCCCCGCGCAGAATTCAATAATCGCGCCTCTCAAGCACCTCCGTGGAGGGCTAATGGCTGACGGAAACTTTCGGGGTCAAAGATTAAAGCAGAAAATTAATGTTCCAGCATCACCAATCTGCTCACATTTTTTGCCTTCATGCTGCGACGCTTTGAGAGGATTTTTGACGTTATATATTCCCTGAAGTCTAATTTTCTCACTCTTTTCCATTTTTTCGTAGTATTTATAAATTCGGTATTTTACTAGTATGATTTCGTTTTTATTCGTCAAACTAACGCTCATAACGTATTATCTTTTTCTATTTTTTATTTTGCAGCAATATATTCACCTACGAATGAGCTTCAGGCTAAGGACTGAAGCCACTGTACACTGATAGGTGTGCTGATCATAACAAGGGAGATTTCGCAATTACCTGACGAACGTTTAAGCAAGGAAATACCCTGGTGTCGTTTGCCATGTTAACTGAGACGTACTTTTGATGACTTCACCAAAATACACGGACTACATCAATTAGCAAAGGAGTGTCCAGCTTCGCAATTTATATCTGAGTGCTTACAACAACTCAAACCACTTACATTGACAAGAACACTCAATAATTTACACACATCTATAATACACAGGTACATACAAAAATCTATAATACAGATTTACATATGCACATCTATAAGCACGCCCATAACACACACATCTGATTGCTTACAACGATTCAGTCCACTTACAAATGAGAAGTACACTCCACAGCACACACTGACGCTTAACAAGGAAGAGGGAACATAATATTTAGAAGCACACTCACCACACTGACGGGCCGGTTCACCTTGACGACACACCTGCAAACGAAAGTACAGCGTCAGGATATTCTGGGTGTGTAAAACGTGCTATAGTATTTCAGTCACTCATGCAGCCACTAGCCCACCCTACATACCCCTTCAAAATAAAACAGAAATGAAACAGGTCAACACAATACAAATACTGCCACAAATACGTGAACACTGAACGTGCAAATTGCCTCAACATTGTCGTTGCTGACAAAATGTTGTATGTGGGCCTGGGTTCGAATCCCGGCCTGGGTAGTCGGAGTGCAGCCCACCCAATTGTTCATCCATCTTTTCAGAGATTGTCAATAAATGGGTACCTGGGGAAACCCGGGGAAGGTAAACTGTGATAACCCGGATGTTACATTGGCCCTGTGTTGGGTTAATGGGTTCTCGCCCACCACAGGCTCAAAGGGCCAACGGAAGGGAGATGTGTGTGTGTGTGTGTGTGTGTGTGTGTGTGTGTGTGTGTGTGTGCGCCCGCGCTGACTGAATGTGGGAAATGAATAAAAACGTCTGTGGAACCTTTAAGCGAGTGGAATAGTGAGTGGCTCGTATGAAACAAAGACCAACAATCTGTAAGTTAGAATAAAAGGAGACGAAATTAAATGAAGACCAACAAAACAAAACGACAGAGGAAATAAGGACCACATCAGGCACTAGACATTCCCTTTTCCCTCAGTTTCAGAATTACTTTGTATTTATTTTCACCACATTTTATTAGCCTTTTTCCAGAGTCTCAAGTTAGAGGACGAGTTACGGCGTGCCAATATCGCGCCGAACACTTCACGTCCTCTGAGGCTGCGGGAGGAACGGAGGCGAGGAGAGGAGAGGTGAGGTGAGGAGGAGCGAGAAGAGGTGAGGAAAGGTGAGGCGAGTTGGTGACGTTAGCTAATGTGAGGCTATGTTAGGCCAAGTGAAGTTATATTTTAGGTGAAGTGACGAGGTGAGGAGAGGGGAGGATATGTGAAATGAAGTGAGGTCAGGCCCGATCAGGTGAAGTGAGGTGAGGGGAGGTGAAGTGAAATGTGGGGTGAGGTGAGGTGAGCTGGGGTGGTGTGTGGGGTAGGTGAGGGAGGTAGGAAAAGGAAATGAGAGAAGAGAGAGAGAAAGAGAAGAGGTGAGGGAAAGTGAGGTTAGGGAGTGGAGGTGATAGGTTATGCGAGGTAAACGAGACACCTAGCGGAGGGTGAGGGAACAAAAGCCTGAATTATCAAATATCCCCTTCAACAACAAACAACATCCGTATAGGGAAGTATTAATAAAAAAAACAAAAGCTCCTTTCTGCGGGACGGGAAGGGGTGGAGAGAATGACCACTTGTTCGTCCACTTTTTCCCATACATTTTGGATCTGTACATGCATGGCTTTTCCATATGTTCGTGAAAGCAGTTGGTTCTCAAAACATTAAAAAGTTCTGATTCACTATTTTTTTTCTTTTAAGACTGTTATTCCAGTAGGTGCCTCCGTGTTCCTGTGTTTAGCGTGGCTAACTGCGGATCCGCTATCCCGGATTTGAATCCCAGCCCGGGCAGTCGGCGTGCAGCTTACCCAGCTGTTCATCCTCCCTTGCAGGCTAGTCGATAAATGGGTACCTGGGGAAACTTGGTAAAGGTAAAACGTGGCTACCCAGATGTCACACTGGCCCTGTGTCCCGGGGTAATTTACTCACTAGAGGCTCAAGGGCCGATGTGAGCCAGGCGCAGCTAAAGCGTATGCCCCCAAATTTACCCTTACCAGTAGGAAAGCCAAAAGACATAAAAAAAAAACATTTACGAGCGGAGAATAATGGCGTCTGATGTAACTATTTTCATTTGCGTTGAGTCAATTACTAATATTCCTGTAAAGACTCTCTCTCTCTCTCTCTCTCTCTCTCTCTCTCTCTCTCTCTCTCTCTCTCTCTCTCTCTCTCTCTCTCTCTCTCTCTCTCATCATCCCTCCTTCACCCTAAATTCCTTCTTCTTTTCTCTTCCCCGCGGCATTACTCACTCCAGTGACAATCAGCGTTATTCTACTATAGACTGGGCATTCGCAGTATTTCTGGCGTCACTGGGGCTTGTTTGATATGTCTCTGAGGGATTCCTGTCTGATAATTGAGTCTTTGTTGTTATCGTCGTTGTCGTCGTCTTTCTCCTATTCCTTTTTTCCGTCTTACTCCTTCTCCGCATTTGTGTTTGGCTTCAACGTGGATTGTTTGTTTTGTCTTCGAATAATTCTTGTCTAATCTTTTCATCACCGTCTCCTCCTCCTCCTCCTCTTCCTTCTGTTCCTCCTCCTACACGGTTGTATTTGGGTTGCATCAGCATGCAGGGCGAGTGTTTGTGTTTGCTTGCGTAATGGTTCCGGGCGTCACCTTCCCTCGCCTCGAGCATGTACAAACGGCGACGACAAACACAGCATCCATATTGCCCGCCACACCCCGAGGCCGAAGACGCGAGTGTGAACTACGACGAGTGTCAGTATAACATGACGACAATGACTGATTAGAAAATCATGAAAAATGGTGCCTATCAAAAGGAGTCCAGAATGTGTTTTGTAAATGAACATTCACTTACTTTGCGGATATACAGGATAATTAAGTTAACTAATACTTTACTTTTAATATACATATATACTTTGCTTCAATTGCCCTTGTGGATTTGAGGGGAATAAATAAAGAAAATCGACGAAGAGAATTCGGTTATGGATCTCTGTTAATTGTGATGTGGACCTTCTCAAACATCAGAAAATACTGACGTTTTCCATTAAAAATCAATACCTTAATACATTCAATAAGAACTGAGTTCAACACCGATTCAATAATATTAACATAAAATGAAGTAAAAATTATCAATATTTCATCGCTTAAACCGCCAGGTAACACCACCGATTACACACACACACACACACACACACACACACACACACAGATAAACACAAATAAACGCACACTACACTAAAGCAGAGCAACAGAAGCAAATCAGTACGCTGTCAGACGCAACTTGATGACACTTTACATAAATATTACACATTCGAAGCGTTTTGCAAATTCACTGATTTTATTAGTTCCAATATTGTTCGTCTGGTAGTGGGATAATAATTATAAACACAGAATCATGCAAACTTTGTGTGTGTGTGTGTGTGTGTGTGTGTGTGTGTGTGTGTGTGTGTGTGTGTGTGTGTGTGTGTGTGTGTGTGTGTGTGTGTGTGTGTGTGTGTGTGTGTGTGTGTGCGTGTGTGTGTGCGTGTGTGTGGAGATACATGTTAATTCCTTCAATTTTCAACATAACAAGCTCGAATGCTTCTTTTTTATAGTTTCCACCTGAACGCACACCTCCGCACCTTCACATTCGGTATTATTCCCGTCAGCTCCAAGCAGACGCACAGCGCTGCCCGGATGTATTCCCGTGGACGCTAAACCGAGATACAAAGAAAGAAATGTGAATCTGTAAGTCACAAAAGACGAGAATAAACCTACTGTCGGAGATCAAGGCAGGTGATTGCTTGAGCGAGGAAGGGAAGAGGAGGAGAGGGGAAAGAAAGGGAAGAGAAGATGAAGAAGGCCGGGAGATAAGTGTTTTGAAGAGCAGGATTTTGAAGAGAGAATAACGGGAAAAAGGCGCGACCCGAGAAACAGTTTGATAGTTGGAAGAAAATGCGAAAAGCGGAGGAGGAATGGGAAGAAGAGAACAAACATGTAACCAGTGGCCTGCACAGGTCACGGTGACATTGTAACCAGTGTTCTCTCTCTCTCTCTCTCTCTCTCTCTCTCTCTCTCTCTCTCTCTCTCTCTCTCTCTCTCTCTCTCTCTCTCTCTCTCTCTCTCTCTCTCTCTCTCTCTCTCTCTCTCTCTCTCTCTCTCTCTCTCTCTCTCTCTCTCTCTCTTTCCAACAATTCCTTTCCCCTCACATATCCTGTACTCTCCCTCACTCCACCCCTCACCATTCATCCCTCCTTCCTTCCGTGCATACATCCTTTATACAGTTTCTCCCCTTTATTCTCCACGCGTAGCTCCCCTCTTCCTCTTCCTCTTCCTTTTCCTCTCTCCGTTGTCCCTTTCTCTATAATATTATCATATCCCTCCCTCCTTCACTTCAATGCCTTTCCTGTGAATTTTAATTTATATTCTTCTCTCTTCATAAAACGTATATAAAAAAATATTCTCAGATTGTCATTTTCCGCGTAAGGATTGCTTCTGTAGTAATATTTTTAACTTTGCCCAATCAAAATCATCCAATGCCTATCATGTTCTTTTCACAATTCTTCCTTACCGATTACTGTCCTCCGAAACAGCCTTTATATACATATGATTCTCAGTTCCTAGTACAATTCCCATCGCTACTTTTCACTCAGTCTGAATTTCACATTCGCCCTACCCCTGCCATGTCTCGGCCTCGTTGCCTTCGTAATCACCCCACAAGTTCACCAATCTCCGCATTAGCAACAGCAACAAAATTAGGGACAAAGTTTCTTAACGTAGAGTCGGATCGCTTGAAGAAAACAGAAATTTTGGTTACCCCTCTGGTTCCTGTGCTATAAAAATTCAACAGGTACCCAGTATTCCGCAATTTCCCTTAACTACCAGAAAAAAAAAGATAAAACTTTTTTTTTAATATATAATTGAACGTCCTTTTTTTCATAACGACGCCGCAAAAAAAAAAAAAAAAAGAAGTCAGGCAATTGCGGAAGTTCATCGTGGGTTTGTGTTTCATGGGCAGAGATTTCAGGAGAAGAATGAATCACATATTTCAAAACCACAAATGCCATTAGTTTGCTCGTAAAATTTCATGTTTAATATAAACTAATAATAGTTTCGTTATTCTGTAAATTACTCCATTTCTACTTCCTCCGGGATGCTGGCTGCGCGTTGTGTAATTGGGTCAAGATAAAATGAGTTTGTGAGTTTCTTTAAAGGCGAGTTTAGTCACCTGATCGTGATTTTCCAGGTGTGATGGCTACCGGAGCCTACCTGTGTGTTTGTGTGTGTGTGTGTAACTCACCACGGCCTGATCACGAGTTTGACTCGCTTTCGCCAGCAGGTACCCTCCCGACGAGAGCAAGTGCTCATTATCGTCGATCTCTGGGTACTGCCAGGACCTCACATACCACACACCCCATGTGTGTGCGTAATTCACCTCTTGGTCTGCTGCGGGTCTCTCTCGAGACACCCAGCATTCCGCTACGGAAGGAGCTCAGAGCTCAGTGACCGATCTTTGGGTAGGGCTGAGACCACTCACACACAACACACCGCGGCAACGAGGTCACAACTCCTCGCCTTACGTCGCGTACCTACTCACTGCTAGGTGAACAGGGGCTACACGTGAAATAAGATAAACCCAACTTATCTTCACCCGGTCGGGGAATCGAGCCCCGGTCCTCCTGGTTGTGAGCCAGACGCTCTACCCACTGAGCTACCAGACCGTGTGTGTGTGTGTGTGTGTGTGTGTGTGTGTGTGTGTGTGTGTGTGTGTCTAAATTTAAGTTAAAATATGTGCATGTATGGATGAATAAGTCTTTAGATGGTTGCGTAACTCTCTCTCTCTCTCTCTCTCTCTCTCTCTCTCTCTCTCTCTCTCTCTCTCTCTCTCTCTCTCTCTCTCTCTCTCTCTCTCTCTCTCTCTCTCTCTCTCTCTCTCTCTCTCTCTCTCTCTCTCTCTCTCTCTCTCTCTCTCTCTCTCTCTCTCTCTCTCTCTCTCTCTCTCTCTCTCTCTCAAATACTAGGGTTTCGCAAGTTGATGTCTCTCCTGGGCACTGTTTTAGCCGTCCTGTTTAGAACATTACATCCATCACCAAAACATTACAGCCTATTTCCTTTTGCCCATTACCCTGGTGCTCTCCCCTCAGGCTATAAGAGGGAAGCGGACGTGGAGGAGGAAGAGAAGGGGAAGAATCGATGTGGAAGAGAGCCTATATATACGTTGGGAAATCCTGCCACAAGTAAGTTCCGAAAACATTTTAAATAATAAATTGCATTAAAGGTGAGCCCACGATGCCCCGCAAACACGGCTTAGGTGCCGCAGGTAAAGTAATTAGTAATGTACCTGGAAGGGGAAAGGTAAACAATAGGATGAATTGAATTTTGTAATGACTGGTAAAGTTTTCCAAGAGTTCTTTATTATCGTGTGAAGGAGTTCGTTGATGTATATTTTGATCTGCCGGTATTGACCCTTCAAGATAAATGTACATACTTCTTCCTATCTATCAATTAATCTATTTCATTCTATCTATCTATCTGTCTGTCTATCTATTTATCTAACTATTCATCTACCTATATATCAGTCTATCTGCCCATTCATGCCCTTCCACCATTCATTAATGAGTAAAAACAAAAAGGTTTGAACTCTACGCACGGAAAAAAAAATCTCCTTGTTGGTGTTACAAGAAAATGTAACGTCTGCCGGTCTTGGTTGCGTGTAGCTCAGACAGGGTCTTGAGGGGACGAACAAGGCGTGAAGGGAAACACTCCGCTGCTTTAGGTGAATATATTCTTAACCTAAGTACAGGGGCGTTGGAGAGAGCCGAGACAGTAGGTCTGTATGAGTCGGGCTCTCGGGAAGGAGTGAAGATTAGAGGCTTGGAAAATAATGAAGTTACAACCGGTCACGTACGTCAAGGTGACCTCTAAGTTGACGAAATGCTTGTTCACATACTGAGACGAATGTACGATCAACACTGACAAGTGACATTCCTACAGACGGTGGCGTGATCTATCTGAAGTGGGTATTTTCCACTGATACATGCATTCCTAATCCATGGTGACATATAATAATAATAATACACTGATATAACTACAACTACTATAACAAAAATATGTTACGGTACTTTTTTCTTTCTCTTTCGTCATGCAGCTTCGATGGGAGTTTACTGCATTGTTATTTTCGTGTACACAGTGTTTGCGCTCTTCTGACAAGCTTGCTGACGCTTGTTATTGCTCTGGATCCGTCATTCACCCGGTAGCAGCGACGGGCCAAATTTGTGGCTTTACCGTGTAGCAGTGCCATGATATAAACCCCCAAAAATAGATAATACATAATCTGATCACAAATGCTTTGATATATATTATGAAATGGTTTGTGTGAGTGGTGATTTTTTCTCATTCTCGCTTAGAGGGACCATTAAGAAATATGATCCCCGCTGCTACCGGGTTCACGACGTCTGCCTCCCTCCCTCACTTCTTGCCTCCCTTGCTTTCCTCCATTTGTCTCCCTTACATATTATCTTTGTCCTTTCCTCTCTCCCTTCAGTTTCCCTCCTGCCTCCTCCCAGCTGTCTCCCTCATCTCATCTCCATCATCCTTCACAATAATTATCCCTTCAATCACCCTTCTCCCTGAATCTCACAATCCCTATTAGGTATTTCTATCTATCGTCATTTCTCGACTAACATTTTTCCCCTCTTCTATTCTTATGCAGTTTTAAGTTTTTCCTTCTCACCCTTTCTCATGACGCTTTCTTTTCCCAACACCCTTTGCTTTTTTCCTCCGTTCTACTTTTTTTTTTTACACCTTTCACGTTTTACATATGATTCCGTTGTCTTTTATTTTCCCTCATCACTCATCTCATTCCACCAAGCACCCAAGCATTTTGTCCCCTTCTCCACTCCCTTTCCCCTTCACTCTCCACCTCTCAGCTGTTCACCTCCTAACACTAGGCTCTCACAATTGACTTCACTCCCCTACCCCTCCCTATTTCCTAGCCCCTCTCAGCCGTTCACATACTAACATTGGGCTCTCACATCTGACATTAACCTTTTCCCTTCTTTTCATCCTCAACCCTCTCAGTCTTCTATCTGTACCACCTGGCTCTACATCTCCCTTCCTCCCCTTCCCTTCCCTTCGCCCTGCGCCTCTGTGGATCAGGATGTCAAGGGCAGCGAAGGGGTCGAAGGATCCTCGGGCTTCATGGTGAAAAATCGTCGAGGCCTAACGAATCGGTCGATCTTTTAAAATTCATGGAGCCATTTATATTCAGGGAAGGGAATTTAGGATCTATTTCTCTCCTCCTCCCTCGCTCTCAATCCTTTCTTCTTTCCCTCTCTGGCGTCCTGTTCTTTTCTCATTTCTAATCCTTCATTCATCCCAAAGGACTTCTTCAGAACAAAACTGAGCAAGCGTTTACTCTCTTGCCCTTTCTTCTCTTGCGGAATCATTTTTTTTTCTTTTTTCTTCTACCGCCTCCTCCTCCTCCTCCTCCTCCCCCTCTTTCTCTTTCTCTTCCTCATCCTCCTCCTCTTCCCCTTCTTCTTCCTCCTCCTCCTCCTTCTCCTCCTCCTCCTCTTTCTCTTTCTCTTCCTCCTCCTCCTCCTCTTCCCCTTCTTCTTCCCCTTCTTCTTCCCCTTCTTCTTCCTCCTCCTCCTCCTCCTCCTCCTCCTCCTCCTCTTTCTCTTTCTCTTCCTCCTCCTCCTCCTCTTCCCCTTCTTCTTCCCCTTCTTCTTCCCCTTCTTCTTCCTCCTCCTCCTCCTCCTCCTCCTCCTCTCCGTCTTCCTCCTCCTCCTCCCATCAGCTGTCTCGCGTTTTTAGGTAATTTGTTTTCTTTACACGTACACCTGCTGCTTTCCAGGTTGTTGTGGTCCTTCTTTGGTATTTCACAACATTTATTCCGCTGTCAGTGCTGTTTGTCACTCATAATATATAAAGATTTTTCTTATTTCTTGCATTTTCTGGTTTTCCTCACACACGAAGACAAACTTAATAAACTCTATTAAATGTTTACACACACACACACACACACACACACACAAAAAAAAAAAAAAAAATAAATAAATAAATAAATAAATAAAAAATAGTAATAATAATAATGGTTTGGAAGATGAAGAGCATTGACTCCCCCCTCCAAAAAAAAAAAAAGTTATGTAAATACGAATGCTTCCACCTCATCGACACATCCCATTGGCGAGCGTCATAAAGAGGCTGACGTTCACTTGTCCAGCACAGAGAACGTGAAGGAAGGAGCAGGAGCAAGGAATGACTGGGGGAAGGGGCTCCGCCGCCACAGACAAGACCTCCATTTCTAGTAACGTGCCACTAGGACCAGCGAACCGTTGAAATGACTCCCTGTTGGGGCGAGCTCGTGAGTTTATGCCAGCATACACCCAAACCCGAAGCAGCCCCGCGCTTCATCCTCGTGGTGATGCCCAGAAAGGGGAGCCGAGAAGGAGGAGGAGATGGAGGAGGAAGATGAGGAGGAAAGAGAGGAATAAAAACTATAGGCCTATAGAAAGGACAGGGGAGAATATCGCTATGTCTTGATGTCATTTGTTTGATTCACAACAAATAAATGAAACGACATAGTTCTCAAATTTCTACTTTCCTTCACCCCAAAATCACGGAGGGAATCAGAATTTGTGAATTCGCCAAAAGGTGAATATTCAAAACAAAGAAAATAACAAAATGTGGAATATTTTTCCACACAACTTTTTCAATCTTATCGGAAATGTTGCAGAACTTTTGATATCCTTCATACTCTGACTTGGTCCTGAAGGAAAGGGAGAAGGAAGAGGGGGAGGAGGGTGAAGAAAAAGAAGGAAAACGAGGAGGAAGAGGAGGCGGAGGAAGAGGAGGCGAAGGATGAGGAGGTGTGGAGCAAACTAAGTCCTGCCTGCCTTGCTTATTCCGCGGTAAGTAGAATTTAATGGTGTGTGTGTGTGTGTGGGGGGGGGGGGGGGTAGGGGGCTGCGCGCGCGCTGGGGCTGTGTTACTCTCCCCTGGGTGGTGGCCTGGCACCGCCACAGGAGAGTGACCCAAGGCCTTCAGGCCTTGAGCTTGTAGCTCACTCAAGGAAGATACAAGTATTACATGATACCTTCCACTCATCATAGCCATCACAGCTGTAAAATGTTAAAATAACAGGATTTTTTAACCTCTCTTCCTCCATGCCCACCTCTCGTTTTTATATCAAGCTCTTTTCCCGGTTTTCTGTCCCCGTGACAGGGGTAACTGCAACACTTATTTATTCATGGAAAGAAAAACGGTGTTGCACCCGGCTCGCGCTGCGCCCTGAGCCTCGACACTTGTCAACACCGGAATGACTTGGTAAACTTCCCAAAAAGTTTGCTCGGCGTGTAACTTAATTTCCCTTCGGCAATTTATTGAGGCATGAATGTGTAAATTACTTTTGGGCGTCTGTGGCAGCTCGTGTCACTCACCACGGTGTGATCACGCGCTGGACTTGCATTACCAGCTAGTACTCTGCCCGGCTACTGGCTGGACAGAGGCACGGATTAAAGGAGACTGCACACCTGTCTCCACTCTATCCAGGAGTCGAACACAGGAACTCTCAGGTTAGTCGTGTGTGCTAACCACTGCACTTTGGAGTTCCAATGTGTGTGATGTAAAGTAATAATAATGATAGTTGTTAAACTACATCAGTACAATACACCACCTCCATCACTACCACTATTTCTAACACTATTATTACAACTACCGTTACTACTACCATTACTGCCATTACTAATACAACTTTAAACTACTACCACAACTACTACCATCACTAATACCATTATACTACCATTTCTACAACTAACAATACCACTACTACTGCTAACACTACTGCAACTACCAATACCACTAATATAAATACTACCACCACTACACCTGCGACATCAATCTTTCGTAATGACCCTCTCTTTCTTCATTATTGATATTGCAATCACCAACACAAGACTAATGCTGATTTTCTCCCCCTCCTCTCCCTCCACAACTCTGTATAATGACTGTAACGAGCGTCTGAGAGGAACTGAAACGGCACAGCGCCCTAGAAAGATTTTAATAATTTCAGAAAACACCCAACACTTTCTTTTCTTTTTCTCATGCTGACGTGAATTTGGGTTTGTTATGAGTTTTATGAATAACCGATCTGCTTTTTAACATATTTTTACTCAGGCTCTCGTTGTGTGTGTTTATGAGAAATGATGTGAATGGAAGAAGAGAAAGGGAGGGAAGTGTGTGTGTGTGTGTGTGTGTGTGTGTGTGTGTGTGTGTGTGTGTGTGTGTTCGTCTTTTTGTTTCTTTGTCTTGCTGCCTCACACACACCCCCACACCCACCCACCCACACACACACACTTTAATATTTCCTCTTCCATTTGTCTACACTCTGTTCAATCTATTTATTCTTCCTTCCTTACACCTTTTACCCCTCTTTCAGCACCTTCACCAATCTACTCTAAATTCCTTCCTCCATTCCTTCCTTTCCTGCACTTGTCCTTCCTCCCTCCCTCCCTTCTTCCATTCATTCACTCATTCCACCTTCCTCGTTTCATTTTTTCGTTCTTTCACACATTCTTCCTTACTTTACCTGCCTTCCTTCTTCCCCTTATTCTTACAAGCTAACATCCTCATTTTTTCCCTCCTCTAACCATCCTTTTTTCTTCCTTGCTTTCCACCCTTCTTCCGGTCCTGACTCTTTAGCTTGTTCAAGTCTTCACCTCCACCATTCATCGCGTTTAGCTGAAGCCGCGAGGATCCCACAGAGACAAAGGAGTTGACGAGGAAAAGTTTGTAAAAAAAAAAAAGCTCTTGAAAGTTCTGGAACAGTGAAGAAAGAAAGGTCATATTTGTGTGTGTGTGTGAGTGTGTGTGTGTGTGTGTGTGTGTGTGTGTGTGTGTGTGTGTGTACGCCTAACCTCTGATAAAATTCCAAGACAAAGAGAAACAAACATCCGCTTTCAACACAATAACAAAACCTTCCGACTTACTATTTTTTATTTCCACACTGCGAAGACAACCACAACGACCCCCAAAAAATACTAGCAACACCACTACCACCTCCATCACTGCCATCCCACCACTACCAAACAACACGGCACCATTACCACCACTACCACTGCTATTGCTACTACTACCAAACACCACTACCACCTCCATCATTGCCATCCCCACCACTACCAAACAACACGGCACCATTACCACCACTACCACTGCTACCACTACCAATCATCACAGCAGCCCTACCATTGTCAACCACACCAAACACCTGACTACCGGTACACCAGACCTCATGCTCCACCATTACATCATAACCACCAATATTACTACCATTATCACTACCATTACCATCTATACACACCATACACTTATAACGACAGATACACTAAGCCTCCTAAACAACACCTCTACATCATCATCGCCGACAATCACCACAAAACACAATAAATCTAAGTTGCTCTTACGCCTCATCACAACACCACAACCAACCTCACCACCATCACCATTACCATCACCACCATCACCGTCAAAATCATGCCACAATAAACACATTAACTCGGCCACGAAATACGGCAGATGACAACCTTAAAAACGCCACTTAATTCAACTTGTTAACCGGATAATCTCTCTCTCTCTCTCGTTTTTTCTTATTTTCTTGTTATCACTGCTCGTCTTTATCTATTCAGTTTCCTTTGTGTTGTAATATTTTCTGAACTTTTTCTCCACATTTTTCCTGTACTTCTTCCTCTTGTGCAATGCTTTATTTTTTTTCCTTTCTTTCTTTTTTTACACTTTCGTTTCCTTTACTGATTTCGCTACCCACATATTTGATTCCCTTCTCCCTTTCGCTCTTCTCTCCCCATTTACTGTCTCTCCTTTTCTTCATCTTTCTCTTCTCTATTCGACTGATTATATTTTCTTTCATCTCTCTCTCTCTCTCTCTCTAACACACACACACACACACACACACACACACACACACACCAAATGCTTCCCGTAACACAAAAGCCTCATTCTATAAGTCACCTCCCTCCCATTCAACTGTTTCCACACGTTTCATACACATAACATTTCATTTTATTTCCTCCTGTTTCCCATTTCAATTTTCCTCTACTCATTATTATTCTCTCTATTTTTCTCTTATCTCCACTTTCCCATTTCACTTTTCTATCTCCATTTTCCCCTTAGTTATTGTTATTCTCCCTTTTCTTCCACTACCATATCTTACCCTTTCCCCTATTTCCCTCCTTCACAATTCAGTCCACATTCCAGCCACGCAATCCCTGAACATCCTCACCCCCTGTACCAGTCTATGACATATTTGACAGATTCTATTTTATGGGTACTTTTTTGTTCCACTCTTCCCCTAGCTCACCCTCTTTCTCTCTTCTCCCTACTTTTCTCCGCTTTGCAACTCATTTTTATGCTCGTCCCTTCCTCCTCTCTCACCTCGCCCAACCACCATCCACACACAAAAGAAAATGTTACACTGGTGAACTGCCGCTGCTATTCTACCTTAAGGTCACGTTCCTTATTGCGAATTAAACTGATGAAAAACACGAAAAAGACACGAGATAACATGCAAGTAAAAAGTTAGAGAAAAGGAAGAAGAGAAAAATCACTGACGATTAAATAAAAAAAAGGAAGTAGATCAATAATTAAAAAAAATAAGAATAGATTAATGAAACTATAAAACTATGTAAAAAAGAGAGGAAGATCTACGGAAAAGACGGATGTTAATGAATACGAAAAAAAAAATAACAGCAGACTAAGTGATAAAGGAATGAGTGAGAAAGGATAAAAAATAACACGAAAGAGAGAAAGGATAAATGAGAAAGGACAAAGACTGGGAGGAGAGGGGAGGATGCCGAGGAAAAATGAATACGAAATGAGTGTGCAGTAAAAAAAAAAAAAAAAGAAAAGGAGAAAGAAGGGACGAAGACTGACTGGAAGGAGAGGAAAAAAGAGAGAAGATAATAGAGAAAGATTTTGGGGAAGTGGGAGGAAAGGGAGGAGGACAAGGAAATATAGCTGACAGTGAGGATATGACAAAAAGGAAAAAATGACAAGGAAAATAATTAATAATGCCAAAAATGTGGTGATGACAAGAAGAAAATAATGACAAGAAAATAGTGATGATAAGAAAGTAATTAGTGATCGAAATATTTAATTAGTGGTGAAAAAACTGATTACTGATGACAAGAGAAAAAATAACTTTGGGTGACAAGAAAATTAAGTGGCTAGAAAAAAAAAGGAATATATGATCAGACAATTGGTGATCACGTGACAGGTGATGCCGGTGATTGGTAAATTAGAAGAGACTCTGGTCGATAAAAGAAGTTGACTACTGTGTTTTTTGTGTGTGTGCCTGCCTATCTCTCTTATCTTCTTCATGGTCTGTCTGTTTAATCTATCGGCGTCTGTCTGTCCATCTGTCTGTCTACCTGAGTGTCGTAATGCCTGGCTCTCTGTACCTACCTCCGATACCCTACGCCCCTGTCCACCCAACAGTGAATGGGTACCAGGTATTATTCGGGGGTTGTATCCCGTCTCCTGGGATGAGTTACCTCCTCCTATAATTTCTTCCCCTTCTGTCTCTCTCCGGCACATGACCACAGATGTTGCGCCGACTAAACGAAACTTTCCAACTTTTCTGTGCCTCCAGCGTTGCCAAGTTATCGTACTCAGCGCATTGCATTTTTATAGTTTCTGACCGATAACTATAGCAAGAAAGAACGAAACCTATCAATATTTAACAGTTTTAACGCTAACTTTAATTTCCTATCATTGTGTGGTTACGACAGTCTTGGAGCCTAAAAATGATAAATGCAATGTTCAGTGTACGACAATTTGGCAACGTTGGCGCCTACCCTTAGCCACTGAACACGACCATGACGACGACGACCACCACCACCGCCACCACTACCATTAAACCATCACCACCACCACGAACATTACAGCTGTCACCACCAATCACTACAACACCCTCCACTCCGACTACCATTATAACCATCACCACCACCACGACCATTATAACCATCACCACCACCACGACCAGTATAACCATCACCACCACCACTACCAGTATAACCATCACCACCACCACCACTACCATTATAACCATCACCACCACCACTACCATTATAACGATCACCACCACCACTACCATTATAACCACCACCACCACCACTACCATTATAACCATCACCACCACCACTGCCATTATAACCATCACCACCACCACTACCATTATAACCATCACCACCACCACTACCATTATAACCACCACCACCACCACTACCATTATAACCACCACCACCACCACTACCATTATAACCATCACCACCACCACTACCATTATAACCACCACCACCACCACCACTACCATTATAACCACCACCACCACCACTACCATTATAACCACCACCACCACCACTACCATTATAACCACCACCACCACCACTACCATTATAACCACCACCACCACTACCATTATAACCACCACCACCACCACTACCATTATAACCACCACCACCACCACTACCATTATAACCACCACCACCACCACTACCATTATAACCACCACCACCACTACCATTATAACCACCACCACCACCACTACCATTATAACCATCACCACCACCACTACCATTATAACCACCACCACCACCACTACCATTATAACCATCACCACCACCACTACCATTATAACCATCACCACCACCACTACCATTATAACCATCACCACCACCACTACCATTATAACCATCACCACCACCACGAAGATTTTAACCATCACCACCACCACTACCATTATAACCATCACCACCACCACTACCATTATAACCATCACCACCACCATTATAACCATTCACCAACCACACCACATTATAACCATCACCACCACCACTACCATTATAACCACCACCACCACCACTACCATTATAACCATCACCACCACCACTACCATTATAACCATCACCACCACCACGAAGATTTTAACCATCACCACCACCACTACCATTATAACCATCACCACCACCACGAAGATTTTAACCATCACCACCACCACTACCATTATAACCATCACCACCACCACGAAGATTTTAACCATCACCACCACCACTACCATTATAACCATCACCACCACCACGAAGATTTTAACCATCACCACCACCACTACCATTATAACCATCACCACCACCACTACCATTATAACCATCACCACCACCACTACCATTATAACCATCACCACCACCACTACCAGTATAACCATCACCACCACTACCACTACCATTATAACCATCACCACCACCACTACCATTATAACCATCACCACCACCACTACCATTATAACCATCACCACCACCACTACCAGTATAACTGTTGGTGGTAGCGAGTGTTCTAAGTGCTAGTCGGTTCACGGATAATGAAACTCAGTATCCGTTAGGGTTGCTTTATTGCACAAAAATACAACAAGTCATTAAGACAAACACAACACAAAAAAAAGGTGTTTGTGTGGGTATGCGTTTGTGTGAATGTTGTTTGTGTAGGTTAACATTTAAGTGTTGGTGTATGTGTATAACAATGTGTAACGGTGGACAACAAGAGAACGTGGACGGACAGTCAAAGGTAAACGAATACAAGGAAAGTTAACGATGAAGACGCGACAAGACAGACTGACAGACACAGTGACGATGGACATTACATGAAAACACTGAGAATCTTAGTCTCTCTTTGCAGCACCCCGTTTTCTTGTGTCACTGAGGGGAAGGAACACGCGATTCGAGCGGTGACTGCTACAGATATTCCCCCCCAGTGACTTCATAGAAGGAACGATATCTTCCTGGTGCGGAGTGGTGCAGATGGTGTTGTTTCGGCGACGGAGAGATGGGGCGCCTGGTCTGGGGCCAGTAGGTGCCGGCTTGACCCTGTCGATGGAGACCGCGTCCTGAGAACCCAGTCTGTCTATCGTGACAGTCTTTCTGGTCCGTCTCAGGACGCGGTAGGGTCCTTGGTAGGGCTGCTGCAAGGGCCGCCGAACGGCATCCACGCGCACGAAGACGTGGGTGCAGGTGTCGAGGTCCTGGTTGACGAAGGTCTTCTTCGGGGAAGAGCGAGGCTGCACCGGCTGGAGGCTCCTCATGGCACCTTTGCGGGCGGCGAAGTCCTGGACGCCGCAGGGGCGGTGTCAGGTGTGGGCGCCAGAAGTTCGCCTGGGAGCCGGAGGTTGGTGCCGTACACTAGTTCAGCTGAGGAGTGGTGCAGGTCTTCCTTCAGGGAGGACCTGATGCCGAGGAGGACCAAGGGAAGAGCCAGGGACCAGTTGTCGCGTTGGGTGGATGCCATGAGGGAGGATTTCAGCTGCCGATGGAAGCGCTCGACCATGCCGTTAGCCTGCGGGTGGTAACTTGACGTTCTGTAGCGGCGGATGCCAAGGAGGGTCATGACTTTGTTCCACACGTTAGCCTCGAACTGGCCGCCGCGGTCTGAGGTGAGGCTGAGAGGGACGCCGAACCTGGAGACCCAAGTAGCAATGAAGGCGTGGGCGACGGCGTCCGTAGTGATGTCAGCGATGGGGGCGGCCTCAGGCCAGCGTGTGAAACGATCCACGCAGGTGAGGATGTAGCGGTGGCCTGCGGAGGGCGGCAGGGGACCAACAAGGTCGATGTGGACATGGTCGAACCTCTCCGTGACGGGCGTGAAGGTGCCGGGTGGAGAGTGTGTGTGTCGCGTCACCTTGGAGGCTTGGCAGTCAGTGCAGGTTTTGGTCCATAGTCTGACGTCTTTGTTAATTCCCTCCCAAATGAAGCGGGACGTCATCAAGCACTGCGAGGCTCGAATGCCAGGATGAGAGAGGTCGTGAAGCTGACGGAAGGCCTGGTAGCGGTGTCGCTGTGGCAGGTAGGGACGGATGGTGGCCGTAGAGACGTCAGCGTAAAGAGTGACCTTGGTGCCTGGGAGTGTGATTTTCTTCACTTTAAGCGCCGGGTTGTTCAGAAGCCTCTCCAGCTCTGCGTCGCCGGACTGATCGGCGGCTATGGCGGCGTAATCAAGTGAAGAGGACGTCACAGCGGTAATGTTGCGGGAGAGGGCGTCAGCTGGAGCGTTGTCTGCACCTTTGATATACCGGATGTCAGTGGTGAACTGCGAGATGTAGTCCATGTGGCGGAGTTGACGTGGTGTATAAGAGTCTTTGTTCCTCAGGAAAGTTGTAGTGAGGGGCTTGTGGTCGGTGAACACGTGGAAACGCCGGCCTTCAATGAAGTAGCGGAAACGTTTGACAGCCTTGAAGATGGCGAGAAGTTCCCGGTCGTAAGCGCTGTACTTGGCTTCAGACTTGGAGAGCTTACGGGAGAAGAAGGCGATCGGCTTCCAGGCGTTGTCGACGAACTGTTGAAGGACAGCACCAGTCCCAGTGTCGGAGGCGTCTGTTGCAATCGAGATCTCCGCGTCATGGGCAGGGAAGGACAACATGACTGTGTCGCTGAGAGCCTTCTTAGCAGCGAGAAAGGCGGCGTCAGCGTTCGGAGTCCAGGCGAGAGTGACAGACTGGCCACGCTTGCAGGGCTTCACCATGGCGTAGAGCGGCTGGAGCATGAGGGAGCAGTGCGAGACGAAGCGGTTATAGAAGTTAACCATACCCAGGAATTCCTTGAGTTGGCGCTGGGTGGACGGCTTCGGGAACTGCTGGATGGCTTCAGTCCTTGAGTTGAGTGGAGCGATGCCCTCTGGAGTAACAGTGTGGCCAAGGAAGGTGAGGGAAGTAACACCGAACTCAGACTTGTCCACGTTGATCTGTACTCCGTAGTTTTGCAAGCGGGTGAGGACTTGGTGAAGGTGCTGTTTGTGAGAGGCTTCATCCGGGCTAGCGATGAGTAGATCGTCTATGTAGGCGAAGCAGAAGGGTAAGCCGCGGAGAACTTCGTCGATGAAGCGTTGAAAGGTCTGGGCCGCATTCATGAGTCCAAACGGCATCCTGACGTATTCAAAGAGACCGAAGGGCGTGATGACGGCAGTCTTCGGTATGTCGTCAGGATGGACTGGAATCTGGTGAAAGGCCTTGACGAGGTCCACACGTGAAAAGATGGTGGAACCAGCAAGTTAAGGGCTCGGTAGTCTCCACAGGGACGTATGTCGCCGTTCTTCTTGGGGACGACGTGGAGGGCTGATGACCAGTTGCTGCTACTGGGCCGTACAATACCTTGACGCAACAGGGACTCGAACTCGGCCTTGGCTTGACGGTAGCGTTCAGGAGCTAAGCGACGGGCCTTGGCGTGTACTGGAGGTCCTGTAGTCTCTATGTGATGCGTAACGTGGTGCTTGACGGGCAGGCTGGCTGAATAGGGCTGTGTCAGCGTGGGAAAGGACTTGAGCAGGGCGGCGAACTGGTGGTCCTTGTGAACGACGGCAAGTTGCGAGCTGTCACCTGGTGCTGGTTGAGCATTGGAGAAGATGGAAGTGAGCGGGTCAACCAACCTCCGTCCTTTGACGTCGACTAAGAGGTTGAAGTGCCTTAAGAAGTCAGCTCCGAGGATTGCCTGCGAGACGTTCCCGACGTAGAAGGTCCATTCGAAGCAACGTCGTAGGTAAAGGTCAACTTGCATGGTGTGTCGCGAGTAGACAGGTATTTTGGTACCGTTGGCGGCGTACAGGTGCAAGAGTGGAGGTAGAGTTCGCTGACTGGCGGTTGCTGGGATTATACTGACATCAGCGCCGGTGTCAATCAGGAACTTTGTGTTGGAACGGCAATCATGAAGGTGGAGCAGCGATGAGGGTTGATGACGAGAGCTATGCTGAACTAGTGCTCGTCCTTGGAGTTTGACGCCTTGTAAGTGCACGGGGTGGTACACCTCGTAGCTTTCTCGCCGAAGTTTTTGTGGTACCAGCAGAGTCCTGGGCTTTTCGAACGGGAGCGGCGCCGACGTCGGTGAGGAGTGGGGGAGCGAGAGCGGCGGCGATCGAGCCGCTCCTCAAGAGAGGTGACTTTCGTCGCGAGCAGGGAGACTTGCTTGACGAGTTCGTCAAATTGAGTGGTCCTTTCGGAGACGACGGAAGACACTGAGGAAGTTACCGGTCCAGGTAGAGTTGCCATGAATTCGTCTGCTAACTTGGCAATGGCGTCGGGCTTCAGGTCGTCCTTAACGCTGAAGAGGCTGCGCTGGACAGCAGGGGGCAGACGTTGGTAAAACAGCTGTTTGAACAAGTCTGGGTCGAAAGACTGGTACTTTTCGCCGAGCAGCTGCTTCATGCGGCGTAGGAGGTCCGTCGGTTTCTCATTACCCAACTCTTCTTTGGAGAGGAGTTCACGGAGGCGGGTGGCGACAGAAGATTGAAGGCGTTGAAGTAGGGCACTCTTCAGGTCTTCATAGGCATGATCGGAGTTGTAGGCTGAGGCGATGACGTCAGAGACTTGTGGAAGGACGTCGGCGGGCAGGAGGCTAACAGCGTGAGTGTACTGAGTAAGGCTGTTAGTAATTTTGGCGGTCTTGAATCCGCACTCCAAAATCGAGAACCATATGGACGGGTCGTGTGAGCAGAAGGGCGGCGCTTTGAAGGACACCGCCGCCGCAGCGGAAGAGTTGTCGTCGTCAGACATGGTGAAGTTGAACGGTGTTGGCAAGGGCGCTGGCGTACAACGGGCCAGGAGCCACGGCAGTCCGTGAGAGTAGAACGAACTGCGTGTAGTATAGGCACTGGCGCGTGCTAGGGACCTCAGTGGCCCGGGGAGTGAACCAGTGTCCAAGAAAGCACTGTAAAACAACACTGTACACTTAGTGGGAACACTGTGACACTAACTGTTGCTGGGGACTTGCTGCACTGAACTGTTGCTGGACACACTGCACTGTACACATAGATCCACAAGTGTAGGATAATCCAAGAGGGCGGTGGTAGATCCAGGAGGCAGCTAGTAATCCCAGTGGGGTGTCACACTGTGTTTGCGTGTACACTGAGTCTGCGGTGTGTGGTGGCGTATACACTGTCTGTATGGCGTGTACAATGAGTCTGTGTGTGGCGTGTACACTGAGTGTGTGGCACTGTGTGTCTCAGTAATATGTCGCACTGTGTTTGAGTGTTCACTGAGTCTGTGTAGTGTGTCACACGATGTGCGTGTCTCAGTCGCCGGACCAGCAGACAAGCAGGGAGGAGGAAGGGTGGGGTGGGTGGGTGAGCGGGAGAAGCACCATGGGGCACAAAAGATGCCTGAAGGGCGCTGAAGATGCCTGGAGGAGGCGCACAGAAGGAGCCTAGAAGAGGCGCACAGAGAGAACCTGAAAGAGGCGCACAGAGGGTGCCTGGAAGAGGCGCACAGAGGGTGCCTGGGGAAGGCACAGAGGGTGCCTGGGGAAGGCACAGAGGGTGCCTGGGGAAGGCGCAGAAGGCGCCTAGGGGAGGGCGGGGGAAAACCCTGAAGGTGGCAACTACGCCTATGGCGTAATGTTTCTCCCGACCTGAGTGCTCAGCCCCACGAACCCCGAATGGAGGTGAGGATTTTTGCCCCAGGAGAGGGCGGACGAATGGACAAGTTACCCTGCCCAGGTCCTCCACTCTAGGAGAGAGTGCCCTTAAAACGGCACCGGCTATAAGCCACCTTGAACCATAGCAACACCCCAGGGTCACCAATTGTTGGTGGTAGCGAGTGTTCTAAGTGCTAGTCGGTTCACGGATAATGAAACTCAGTATCCGTTAGGGTTGCTTTATTGCACAAAAATACAACAAGTCATTAAGACAAACACAACACAAAAAAAGGTGTTTGTGTGGGTATGCGTTTGTGTGAATGTTGTTTGTGTAGGTTAACATTTAAGTGTTGGTGTATGTGTATAACAATGTGTAACGGTGGACAACAAGAGAACGTGGACGGACAGTCAAAGGTAAACGAATACAAGGAAAGTTAACGATGAAGACGCGACAAGACAGACTGACAGACACAGTGACGATGGACATTACATGAAAACACTGAGAATCTTAGTCTCTCTTTGCAGCACCCCGTTTTCTTGTGTCACTGAGGGGAAGGAACACGCGATTCGAGCGGTGACTGCTACATAACCATCACCACCACCACTACCATTATAACCATCACCACCACCACTACCATTATAACCATCACCACCACCACTACCATTATAACCATCACCACCACCACTACCATTATAACCATCACCACCACCACTACCATTATAACCATCACCACCACCACCACCACTATAACCATCACCACCACCACCACCACTATAACCATCACCACCACCACCACCACTATAACCATCACCACCACCACCACCACTATAACCATCACCACCACCACCACCACTATAACCATCACCACCACCACCACTATAACCATCACCACCACCACCACCACTATAACCATCACCACCACCACCACGATAACCATCACCACCACCACCACCATTATAACCATCACCACCACCACCACCATTATAACCATCACCACCACCACTACCATTATAACCATCACCACCACCACTACCATTATAACCATTACCACCACCACTACCATTATAACCATCACCACCACCACTACCATTATAACCATCACCACCACCACTACCACTACCATTATAACCATCACCACCACCACTACCATTATAACCATCACCACCACCACTACCATTATAACCATCACCACCACCACTACCATTATAACCATCACCACCACCACTACCATTATAACCATCACCACCACCACTACCATTATAACCATCACCACCACCACCACCATTATAACCATCACCACCACCACTACCATTATAACCATCACCACCACCACTACCATTATAACCATCACCACCACCACTACCATTATAACCATCACCACCACCACCACCATTATAACCATCACCACCACCACTACCATTATAAATCCACCACCACCACCACTACCATTATAACCATCACCACCACCACTACCATTATAACCATCACCACCACCACCACCATTATAACCATCACCACCACCACTACCATTATAACCATCACCACCACCACTACCAGTATAACCATCACCACCACCACTACCAGTATAACCATCACCACCACCACTACCAGTATAACCATCACCACCACCACTACCATTATAACCATCACCACCACCACTACCAGTATAACCATCACCACCACCACTACCATTATAACCATCACCACCACCACTACCAGTATAACCATCACCACCACCACTACCATTATAACCATCACCACCACCACTACCAGTATAACCATCACCACCACCACTACCAGTATAACCATCACCACCACCACTACCATTATAACCATCCCCACCACCACGAAGATTTTAACCATCACCACCACCACTACCATTATAACCACCACCACCACCACTACCATTATAACCATCACCACCACCACTACCATTATAACCATCACCACCACCACTACCATTATAACCATCACCACCACCACTACCATTATAACCATCACCACCACCACTACCATTATAACCATCACCACCACCACTACCATTATAACCATCACCACCACCACTACCATTATAACCATCACCACCACCACCACCATTATAACCATCACCACCACCACTACCACTACCATTATAACCATCACCACCACCACTACCATTATAACCATCACCACCACCACTACCATTATAACCATCACCACCACCACTACCATTATAACCATCACCACCACCACTACCATTAAACCATCACCACCACCACTACCATTAAACCATCACCACCACCACGACCATTATAACCATCACCACCACCACTACCATTATAACCATCACCACCATCATGAACATTACCGCTGTCACCACCAATCACTACAACACCCTCCACTCCGACTACCAGTATAACCATCACCACAATCACGACCACCTTTACCATTACCACCGCTACCACACTTCTACCATTAAAACCACAACTACCATCACCAGTTCTCACCGCCATCACCGGTAACACCACTGCCCCAAAATCACTTAGTAAATGGGTTGCACGTGTTAATGGTTATGACGTGGTAGACTCTCTCTCTCTCTCTCTCTCTCTCTCTCTCTCTCTCTCTCTCTCTCTCTCTCATCAGCCTTCCTCCTCTACTTCCCAATTACAGTTCCCCCCCCTATACCTCCCCTTCTCTTTCTCCTAACCATTTATCTCCCATCTCCATTGTTATGTATTTTACGGCCACTTGGAACAGCCCATCTACACACTGGCGAAGCGAAGAGCATCAGTGAAAATAACCCCTACACAGCCTCTTCATTAGGCCTAAAATGGCTGGCAGGGGTCCTTGGAGCATTAAGTCATTCTCTAGGACATTATTTGTGAGTAAAATTGCCATGTAAGAGCATGTCTGGAATAATGGGCAGACCAGCCTGTTACACGAGTGTGTGTGTGTGTGTGTGTGTGTGTGTATGTATGAGGTAACAATAAAGACACAGGAGGAAGAGGAGGAGACACTGATGGAGGCAGAACGAAACGGAGGGGGTGAGGAGATGAAGATAATGAAAATGAAGATAAATTTATGTGCATTGTGTATGCAAGTATACGTCTGTGTGTGTAATTCACCACGGCCTGATCACGAGTTGGACTCGCTTTCGCCAGCAGGTACCCTCCCGACACGAGCAAGTGCATGCTCATTATCGTCGATATCTGGGTACTGCCATGACCTCACACACCACACACACCCTCCCCCTTGCTCAAGGGGGCAGTAACCACTCCTAGTCAACGGAGAGAATCCGGCCTGAGCGGAGCTCGAACCACCGCCTGTTTGGCCGTGTAGAACTTACAGCGTGGCGCTCTAGCCGATTGAGCTACCGGAGCGGTAGCTCCTGTACGCGTGTGTGTGTGTGTGTGTGAGAGAGAGAGAGAGAGAGAGAGAGAGAGAGAGAGAGAGAGAGAGAGAGAGAGAGAGAGAGAGAGAGATAGAGAGAGAGAGAGAGAGAGAGAGAGTTTACAGCCATACAAAAATACATTATATAAATACTTGGTTTGCTCACATCGAACAGGTGATAACTATTTTTGCTGTCTCGGTGAATTCCTGGGTAACACACACACACACACACACACACACACACACACACACACACACACAGAAAATACGAGCGCATAAAGTAATTTTTTGCTAGTTCCTTTTATATCAATAAAATCGCGATAACACACCAGCCAATAATGATCCTCGTGGGGGAAGTTCCAGCAATGCACCGGCAACCTTCCTCCTCGGAGCACAGTCTCTAATCCTAAATGTAATATTTCAGACTCTTAAAACAGGAAAGTACTCCCATTAAATATCCACACTTGGCAATAAACATAAGGAATAGATGCTCAACAATGAATGATAATAGTAATGCTAAAATAAAAACGTAGAAGAGAAAGGGGCATATAGAATTAAACAAAGGTTGAAATAAAGGTAATGGACAACACTTACTGGTACGGAGGGTGAGCCAAGCCGCCCCATGCTGCCCACGGACACGAACGGTTTTCCTCGCACTCTTGCTTCTTCCTTACTCTGATCTGTCACGGTGCAG
The DNA here is from genome assembly GCF_024679095.1 of Eriocheir sinensis. Classification (NCBI taxonomy): domain Eukaryota; kingdom Metazoa; phylum Arthropoda; class Malacostraca; order Decapoda; family Varunidae; genus Eriocheir; species Eriocheir sinensis. The sequence continues at coordinate 11,367,340 of NC_066551.1, forward strand.
ATGGGATGAAGTGCCACGGAGGAAACACAGGTAAGTGGACGCTTAGTCGCTGATTCTCACACGTAAAGCAAGCACGAGAAGAGTGAACTACCGTCTGACCTCCTCTCTCTCTCTCTCTCGTCAGACGCAGCGGCAGATGTCTCCATGTGACTCAAATGCTTCAGTTTCCTTGGGTTCGAAGCGGCGTGACTCCCGCTTCGCTCAGCTGTAAAGACCTGGGTTTGGCAGTTTAAACTAAGTGGAGTTATGGATATTTTAGTGAAATATATATATTTTTGTGTTCAACTTTTGTTACGTGGATATTACATTAAATATAGCAAATAACTAATATTATGATGACTGATGAAGTAATGATGTGTGTGTGTGTGTGTGTGTGTGTGTGTGTTGCAGGCATGACTACGTATGCTCATAGCCTATAGATTATGTATGTCTATGTAGCGGATGTCCTGTGTGTGTGTGTGTGTGTGTGTGTGTGTGTGTGTGTGTGTGTGTGTTTACATCATGAACTGGATCAAATATACCTTCGCTTGGCTCGTTTGTTTGGTGTGTTTAAGCATTGCGGATGTTTGTGTGACGAGATTTTTAAACTATTTCATTAGCGCCTCAGACGGCCACACAAACACAGACATGAGGAAAGGTAAGCAGACGTTCGCGTAAGTATATAAATAAATGGATAGATATTTAAAAGAGATGATGTTTAAAGGAAAAGATGGAAAAATCTATATATATGATGCTGAGTAAAACTAATCTCCATGATGAATCTAAAATAACTAGACAGGGAAGAATGCAAATAGATAAATATAAAAGCGTTCGTACAACAGGGAGTCAGACAGATAGATCAACTAACTGACGAAACACAGAAAAACACGTAAAAATAAAAGCACTGGCTAAATACTGAGACAGACAAATACATGTACACAGCAAGAAAAAAAATAAAGATACGAGTGGTTACGTGCCGGTGTGGCGTCATATTCAGCCCTTTTGACGGGAGTTCTCCCAAATTAAACTGCGCATGCGCAAAGTTTGCTATCTTGTCCATATTATTCACTGCACTGTCTTTAAACAGCTTATAATAATATTACCTTTGATCTTATGATTGTCCTTCTTTCTCCTCAGGTTTATGGGATACTCTCCATTCAATAGTAGCTGAGCTATGGGGTCCATGGCAGCTGACACATTTAAGGCTACCCACATGCTCTCCTGAAGACCACCCATCAACCCGGACTCTAGAGGAACTGTCCAAGTGAAGCAAGAATGAGCTCCGGGGGGCAGCATGAGCTAAGCAAGATGGCGCCACTATAAACACTTGCCTGCGCAATAACGGGCTGGGGACGACCATCAGGCCCCACCAAGAAAGCCTACCAATGTTGAAACGTAATTAAAAGAAAAGTTAAGACAACCAAACTCAAAGAAAATCAAAGACACGGCGGTAGATAAACAGACAGACAGGTTAAGTGGTCATACACTCTGATGACACAAGGTACGTAGACAGACATACCCACACATAAAAAAATACAGAGGCAGTATAGATCCAAAGAAAGAATGATAGACAGACAGACATAAGGAAGAACAGGTGAATAAACAGACGGTCAGGTGGGTATATTTGGAGATTATAAATGGATTGGGAGCCTCTTTGAAGTGGTAATGGAATGCACCTGATATATAATTACGGGATAGCGATGATGTGTGTGTGTGTGTGTGTGTGTGTGTGTGTGTGTGTGTGTGTGTGTGTGAGAGAGAGAGAGAGAGAGAGAGAGAGAGAGAGAGAGAGAGAGAGAGAGAGAGAGAGAGAGAGAGAGAGAGAGAGAGAGAGAGAGAGAGAGAGAGAGAGAGAGAGAGAGAGAGAGAGAGAGAGAGAGAGAGAGAGAGAGAGAGAGAGAGAGAGAGAGAGCATGGAGTTCGGGGCTCTGACCTGTATGTCCAGCGCTGACACACACATGCAGAGACTGGACAATGTGGAGCGACTGTTTCATCGACTGTTACAGGAGATCAACCCCCAGCCGCCCCCTCAGGATATTATACATCTAGACACTCTGGAGCACCGCCGGGACGTCGCTGCGCTGGTGGTGTTCCACAAGGTCCAGGTACAAGGAGTACCACACCTGGCGAGGCTGAGGTTCCCCCTGCGAGAGGCTGTGAGAGATACGAGAACGGTACTCTCCAGCCACGAGCAGGTCGGGGTGCCAAGGTCACGCGCCAGCCAGCACCAGAGGACCTTCACCTCCAGGGTGTCCCGCCTGTGGAACACGTTCACGGTGGCAGGGCCAACAGTGAGGGAAATGTCCACCCAGCAGGTAAAAGTGGCTGCTCACAGGTGGCGAAGAACATGCCCCACACCACTAGTGATGCTAAATACACAGTGAACAAGTGTAAAGGGCTTTTGAAATAATGCACAAGAAAAAGTGACATTTTAAGCCCTGAAGACTGCACAGTGAAACATATGCTTCTCGTTACGAACGATCGCATAAAGTGTCGTCGACAAAAACAAATATGTTGTCAGTTTAAATAAAAAAGAGAGAGAGAGAGAGAGAGAGAGAGAGAGAGAGAGAGAGAGAGAGAGAGAGAGAGAGAGAGCGCACAAGCACAACTAGTGACAATGCTTTAAGATAGGCGACCTCAAGACAGAGGTCGTCTTTAGCATGGAGACAATTTCCCCGCCTCTTTTGTCATATATATCTTGATGTTTAAATAAAGAGAGAGAGATAGATAGATAGAGAGAGAGAGAGAGAGAGAGAGAGAGAGAGAGAGAGAGAGAGAGAGAGAGAGAGAGAGAGAGAGAGAGAGAGAGAGAGAGAGAGAGAGATAGAGAGAGAGAGAGAGAGAGAGAGAGAGAGAGAGAGAGAGAGAGAGAGAGAGAGAGAGAGAGAGAGAGAGAGAGAGAGAGAGAGAGAGAGAGAGAGAGAGAGAGAGAGAGAGAGAGAGAGAGAGAGAGAGAGAGAGAGAGAGAGAGAGATATATAGATATATATAGAAAATCAGACAACACAGACCCCATGGTCCAGACTTGGGGGTCTGTCCCCTCAGTGATTTTACATTAATCAGAAGACTCCAAAACGTTGCATTTCTACTCTAGTTGATATTAAGTTGAAGGAAGTGACGGTCGAACTTGATTTTGAAGGAGTCAATCGTGTTACACTGGACCACTGACGGTGGAAGCTTATTCCATTCTCGCACTACAACGTTGGTGAAGAAAAATTTGGTGCAGTCTGAATTTACTTGTCTACATCTGAGTTTTACGCCATTGTTCCTCGTGCGCAAAGTGTCATCGATCATAAACAATGTTGATCTGTCTACATTCGTGAAACCATTAAGTATTTTAAAACATTCGATCAGTTTTCCTCGGAGGCGACGTTTCTCAAGAGAGAACATGTTAAGGGTAGAAAGCCTTTCTTCGTAGGATTTGTTGCGCAAGGAAGGGATCATTTTCGTTGCCCGACGCTGAACACCTTCTAATTTAGCAACATCCTTTGCATGGTGGGGAGACCAAAACTGTACCGCATATTCCAAGTGGGGTCTGACTAAACTGTTGTAGAGTGGGAGTATTACATCTTTATTCTTGAATACAAAGTTTCTTTTAATGAAGCCCAACATTCTGTTCGCTTTATTTGCTGCATCGATGCATTGCTGTGAGAATTTGAAGTTTGACGCGATTTTGAAACCCAAGACTTTGAAGCATTGAACGCTTTTGAGTTTAACGCCGCGCATTTCGTATTCGAACTTCTTATTCCTCGTTCCAACTTGAAGGACCTGGCACTTGTCTACGTTAAAGGGCATCTCCCATCTATCCGACCAAGCTGAAATTTTGTGCAAATCCTCTTGGAGGCTTTGCCTGTCTTCGTCAGTGGGAACCGAGTTGCCAATCTTTGTGTCGTCGGGGGGGGGGGGAGAGAGAGAGAGAGAGAGAGAGAGAGAGAGAGAGAGAGAGAGAGAGAGAGAGAGAGAGAGAGAGAGAGAGAGAGAGAGAGAGAGAGAGAGAGAGAGAGAGAGAGAGAGAGAGAGAGAGAGAGATCACAGACTAACACTTCTTAAAGCCTCCAAAATATATAGAAGATAGACCGCGGACAGTCAAAAGCTCAAAAGAGGAGAAAGAACGAAGGACAAAAGTTGGCTATAAGATGAAACGAAGAGACAGCGCTGCCTGAGGGCCGACGAAAACAAATTAGAGAATTACAAAGGAATGACCGAGATGGAAAGGAGGAATGCAAGGCAAGGAGAAGGAACGAAAGAGGGAGAGAGGAAATTAACAGAGAAATAAGTTAAACATAGTATAGAGAGAGGACAGACATTTGAACACCTACAGTATAAAAGATAAGTGGAAAATAAAAGCAGTTTAGACGACAAGGGAAAAGATATATGAAGAGGATTCCCCTTAAAAAAAAAGAAGGAACGAAAGAATGGAGAAGAGAAAAAGGCGAGGAAGTGAAAAAAGGAGAAAGGACCAGATACACAATGGAATACATAAAGGGAATGGTGAAAAATTCTGGAATGGAAAAAAGTAAAGGACAGAGAGACAAACAAAGACAGAAAACTGGAACAAAGGGAAGAAAGGAGAGAGAGATATGGGAAAAAGAGGGACATCAGAATATCTCGATCAAAGGAGTGATGGAGGAAGGGAGTGGACAGAGCAAACGGAAAGGGATACGAGGCTAGGGGAGGGATAAAGGAGAAAAAGAGATAAAATATAGTTGAAAAGAGATACAAGGGAGAAGATATGGACATCTGAACGCCTATAGAATAAGCTGTCTTAGCAGCTGCTACAGTGTCCATTTCCGAGTTTGCTGGCAGCGTAGTAACTGCATTCCCTAACATCCATGCACAGGCAGCCGCACGAGGTGAGTTCTTTTGTATCGAAAATCCGTGCAGATACTCTACCGGTGAATCTAAGCAGCGATGCCACGTTGAAGGAAAAATATATCTTGTGTATGTTTATAAGAGTGTGTCACTCAAGCAGACGGTCAATCAAAACTCGAAGACAGTCATAATGCAGAAAGGGCACTGCTAATATTATATATCTAAACTACTCACTTTTCATCAAAATGGTAACAGCCTTTTCCAATTAAAGCTCAAGTCACTAAGGGACATAGGTAATTTGTTCAAAGATGGCAGGTTGGGTTCAGGGGTTGCATATATCTGTTACGCCGCATATTTCACTGTCGTTAGTAATAAGGTGAAAAAATAAAACGAACGAACGAACGAACGAAGGGTGTATAGATGGAAATATGAAAGAAGGGAGGGAAGAAAAACCTGCCCCAACAAGGAAGGAAATGAGGGAGAAGCAGCAAACCTTTGCAAGACTTGGGGACGTGAGAAAAAATTGTTCGAGTTTGAAAAATAATAACTGAAATGTATCGCTTGAGAGTGTGGCAAAGTTGTGTGAGGGGAAAAATGTTGAAGAGGAAAGTATCGACGAGACGGTTAAGTTTGTGATACGGAGGGTATGACGGAGGAAGGGAGGGAGGGAGGAGATAAGGGGAAGTGGAGGAGGTGGGGAGGAACTGGTCGGGAGAGAGAGAGAGAGAGAGAGAGAGAGAGAGAGAGAGAGAGAGAGAGAGAGAGAGAGAGAGAGAGAGAGAGAGAGAGAGAGAGAGAGAGAGAGAGAGAGAGAGAGAGAGAGAGAGAGAGAGAGAGAGAGAGAGAGAGAGAGAGAGAGAGAGAGAGAGCATGATGATAGTAGTACATCTGAGGGTTGCGTCACAAGGATAGGTCAAAGTAGGTCAGCTGTGGCTTGAGGTCATTTTCTTCATTACAAGGGAGTGTTGTGTTATAACTAAGTACTTGGTTTCTGTTACAGGATCACCCTATTCTTCCTCCTCTGCTATCAAGTTTTATGTATACACTCTAGTGACGTTTTGGTTTCCTCTCTGTTACTCATGTTATACTATACGGTTTTTTTTCCACTTTTTGTAATATTTTTTTCTATGCCGACTGATCTCTAGCAGACTTATGTTCTTACTACGTCTCTTTTTATTATTGTTTTACTTTGTTTATTCTCGTCTATTATGAATCTCACTCTTGGTCTCGAAGTGTTTTCCGTGTATGTATCTTTGCCAACTCGGATCTTCCTCCTTTCCCTCCTCCTGTTTCGTCCGTGTCCCTCACCACTTATGTTACTCCTGGCTTCAATGTGTATTCCGTGTACGTATCTTCGCCAACTCAAGTTACGCTTCTTTCTCTCCTCCTTTTCGTTTGTCTTCCTCACCGCTAGATTTACGCCTGACTTCGATGTGTATTTCGTGTATCGTGCAACTCGTTTCTTGCTTCTTGCCCTCCTTCACCTCGTCTGTCTCGCTCACCGCTAAGCCAAGAGGACAAGGCAGGATTGGAGAAGAAAAAGGAAAACAACCACACGAGGGAAGTTTAAGTGAGTCCGCTGGGGAGGTGTGTAGGAGGAGGCGGCCGGGTGTCTGGGTGAAGAGGAGAGAAAGAAATCGCGTCGCAGCTGGTTCTTAAGAGAGATTTTTCGGGTGCTGCACAGTCTTAAGTGGGGAAGAGTCTTAAAGGAGTGACACCAAGCAGAGCGCAGGGAAGGAGAGGCACAGAAGAGAGTAGGCGACAACAAGGAGAATTAGATGAGGGAGTATGCGGAAGACACCAGAAGCACGGGAGAAATAGTAATAGTTAAAGAACAAAATAGAGAAGTGAAAGGAAGAGAGAATGACAGTGACAGACAGGGAATAATTTCACAAAAGAGAGTAGATGACAACGAGCAGAACTAAATGAGGGAGTAAGGGGAAGAAACCGGAGGCAAGAAAAAAAGAGCAGTAGAAAGAGAGAAAAAAAGTGAGAGTGAGAGAGGCGGATACGAATAACTAAAAAAAAAACGGGAAAAGATAGAAGAAAGAGTTGAAAGACCCCGAAAAAGAAAATCTATGTCGCTTAGGGAAGTATATTATCTCAGTAACCGTAAAAATGAGACGAGGGAAGAGATAGTAAAAAAGGGTGAAGAGAACGAAATGTAAAAGTAATGAGAAAGAGGGAAAAAACTATGTAAGTAGTAAGAAAAGGAAGAGGAGAAAAAAATAGATAAGTAGTAAATAGAGAAAGAAGAGGAGGAGAAGGAGCAGCAGCAGCATGAGGAGGAGGAAGAGGAGAGGAGGAGGAAGAGAAAAGGGGGAGGAGGAGGAGGAGTAAGGGGTAAACGTGGAAACTTGGACGAGCAAGCAGAAGAAAGCTTCTAGGCTCATTGCAAAGCTGCCTGTTTTTAATGACTTTATCGATCCGTTAGCCACTAAAGTGACCTGCGGAAAAATTAAAGCACTTATGTACGTACTTGTGGCTACGTATAGTTTACTCCTGGGGCAGCAAAGTGACGCTCAATACGATTCTTTTTAAAGGAGTTGATTGTTTCCACACCAACTACTTCTACAGGCTGTTCCAGTGGCGGACAATTCTGTTCGAGAGATAACTCCTGCCGATTATATGTACTGCATCGCTTCGCTTGAGTTGTATTGCCGTTCTTTCTTGTTCTCGAATTAGTTTATAGCGTGAAGAGTTTGGAGTGATCAACGTTGCTGCACTTGTACTGGTACTTGAAGACTTGTATCATGTCTCCTCGTAATCGTCTCATTGCCAACGTGAGGAGGTTGAGTTGCTTGAGTCGTTCTTCGTAAGGTTTCGTCCTCAATAATGGTATCACTCTAGTAGTGCGTCGCTGTACTTTCGAGTAATTCAATGTCCTTCTTGTAATTAGTAGAAGCCTCACCAGCGAATAATACAAAGATGACATTACTCCCGGCATCTTATATTCAAAAGAGGAGGAGTAAGAGGAGGAGGAGCAGTAAGAGGAAAACAACAATAACGGAAACGATAAAAAAGTAGGTCAAGGGCAAGAATACGTAAAAAGAAATAAGAGGAGAATTAGAGGGACGAGGAGGAGGGAGAGGAACAATATAGGAGACGCAGGTGATAAAAATCAGGAACAAGAACAATAGTGGAGAAATGTTAAGAACAAAGAGGTAGAAACGAATAAGAACGAAGAAGAGGAGGAGAAGAAGGAAGAGAACGATAAAAAAGAGACGAATGAAGAGGAGGACAATGAGAAGGAGAAAAAGGAAACAGGACGTGAGGTGTAGGAAATCATAAGGCCAAGATAAACGGAGGAAAGGGAGGAGAGATGGAAGAGGAAAGAAGACGAAGGAAGGAAGAAGGGAAGAAGTAAGCGAATGAGGGAACAAATTGTAACAGGAAGAAGGGATGGAGGTACAAAGAAAAATGAGTGAAGTGAAAATAATATGAAAATAAACTCTCTCTCTCTCTCTTATGTAAGGAAGTGAGATACAAGTAGGTCACAGGTTACAGGGATGACGCCAAGTCTCAGAGAGAGAGAGAGAGAGAGAGAGAGAGAGAGAGAGAGAGAGAGAGAGAGAGAGAGAGAGAGAGAGAGAGAGAGAGAGAGAGAGAGAGAGAGAAATATATATTGCACGGAGATCAGGACGGAGTGAGAGAAAAGGAGGAGAAAATAATAACGCAGGAAAGCCTGAGGAAAGAGAGGAGAAACGGCCTTGATCATGAAGTTTTTATTCTCGTGATTTTGAGTGGACGTGTGTCGGCCTCGGGTCACTGGAGATGAGAGGGATGCGAACAAAGACGGAAGGTGAAGAAATTATATGAAAAAAAAGTGAAAGATGGATCGAATGATGAAAAGTAATGTCATGAACAAATACGTGATAAAAATACAGGAACCTGAGAAGAAAAAGAAGGAAATCCCTGATGCATAAGAAGCTTTAAATTTTATGTATGAAATGGAAGAAAACATCACACACATGAGAAAATGCTTGAGAAGGAAAACTTGAAGCTTGAAATCAGTAATGAAGCTAGTAATTGTGGAATTGGTAATTAGTATTGGAAAAGCAAGTAAATTTACACATGATCATTGGCACTTAAAAAGTTAAATAAAAGAAAAACTTGAAAAAGTAAATTAAATTAAGGAAATAAGAATTTTAAACCAGCAGAAACAGCCTGGAAAAATATATATTCCAAACATTGACATAAAAGAAAAACAAAACACAAATGAAACATGAAATAGGAAGGAAAATTGGGCAGTTTCTCTTCTTTTTGAGGGTAAGCGAGCAAGGCGAAAGGAAAACAAAACATAAAGGTTACCATCAAACTGAAATTACTGAGGACAAAGGCACGCTACAGAAAACACATACGAACACGCACGACTCATAAAACAACACAATGATGAAGCAATTTGAGAAAGAATATTGCAAAGCGAGTCTTTAGAAAAAAAAAAGAATCACACACACACACACACACACACACACACACTGCTCCGGCAGCTTACACCGCTCCGGTAGCTCAATCAGTTAGAGCGCCGCGCTGCAAGGCTTCACGGCCAAACAGGCGGCGGTTTGAGCCCCACTCAGGCCGGATTTTTTCCATTGACTAGGAGTGGTTACTGTCCCCCTTTGAGCAAGGGGGATGGGGTGTGTGGTGTGCGAGGTCTTGGCAGTACCCAGATCTCGATAGTAATGAGCACTTGCTCACGTCATGAAGGTACCTGCTGGCGAAAGCGAACCCAACTCGTGATCAGTCAGTGGTTAATTACACACACACACACATATACACACGCCAAGAAAAGTTAGGAAAAGTGAGCCTAAATGTCAAGAAGAAACTACTTGCGAAATATTTCAACAGTGCATCAGGAAGAAGCAGGAGGAGGAGGAGGAGGAGGAGGAGGAGGAGGAGGAGGAGGAGGAGGAAGATGATGATGAGGAGGAGGAGCAAGAGGAGAAGGATGAGGAGGAGGAGAGGAGGAATTTGGGAAGGAAAGGGGATGAAAATACTCAAAAGATAAAAAAAAAAAAAAAAAAAAATGATTGAGTGAAACGACAGGAGAGGAAGATGAAGGAATGATAGTACATGGAGGAATAGGAAGAGAATGACGATGAGGAGGAGGAGGGCGAGTATAGAGAAGATGAAAATATGGAAAGATAGAGATGAGGAAAAGGAGCGAGTGCAAGGATGGGAAGGAAAGTTAAAGTAAAGATATAATCAGACCAGGGCAGGAAGAGAAAAGAGGAGAACGGGGGAAACCCAGTAAGAAAAATGAACGCGAGGAAGAGAAGGGGAATGAATAACAAGGTAAAGCAAGGGGTAAAGTAGTAAAAATAAAATTGCTAATCTCTTTTTTTTCCTTTACTCCTTCGTTGGGGACAGATAGTTATGAGTTGAAGGAAGAAGAGAAGTAGATGGAAAGGGAAAGGGCTGAGGAGAGGAAGATGGAGTGGGATGGAGAGGGAAGGAGAGGAAGAAGGGGTTATAGGTGAAGGCAGGACTAGACACGAACGCGTCCTGAGCCTCACAACCTCCTGAGATGAGAGGAGACAAGGCTGTGTACTCAACCACCACACTGTTGCCACTCCATCTCCAGCGCATACATGATCTCCTCCTCCTCCTCCTCTTAACCCTATTCGTTCCGACCCGGGCCACATTTGCCCCCCCCTGAGGATTTTTGTCAAAACGATCATTTTTTTTTTATTACCAAGTTTAAAAGAAAAACAGACCTACTGATAAACGTAGAAAATACCGTAGATTAAGATGCGATATCAAAAATAACCATAGGAGCCTCCGTTATCTTGCTAAACACGAATATTTAGAAACACCGACGCGAATCATTTTGAAGCACGGCGATACGCTGTGAAAAAAAAACCAACGTTCAAACGCCTCCGGATGACGATATTATTACTGTTATAAGTATTAATATACCTGTATTGTATAGTGCTATACTGCATGTTCTGCATCTTTTATGTTAACAAAGCTTTAGCTGATACACTAAACAGACCAACAAACAAGCTAGCTGTAATAAAAACAGAATATAAACTTTCACAGCCCGCTGTGTACGAGAGTTATTCAACGGCAGTTGGCGACACGAGCTTGTGATTGCGGCGAGGCGATGACGAATTATGGCACATACAATACTTATTTTGACACTACCATAAGGTGATAACTGTGTCTCGTACATATGTTAATTTCTTGTACTTTGGCCAGACAATTCCTATATATAGCTAATACAGAAAAAAACGTACGTGCTTGGAGTCAGACAGAGAGAGAGAGAGAGAGAGAGAGAGAGAGAGAGGCCAGTCATAGGCTATTTGACCGTTTGAACCTAGCTCCCCTCTCTTCCATCTTTCATAGATATATATATATACATATATATATATATATATATATATATATATATATATATATATATATATATATATATATATATATATTAACCAGGCAACAATGATAATACCCAAAATAATATCAGTGCCAGTGTCACTTGCTGCGAAATATTCATGTCATTCATATTCAGTTCCTTTCAATATAAGCAAATATACTCTTATCGGCAAAAAAAAATTTTAGCGTAATAAAAAAAATACTATGAAAGATGGAAGAGAGGGGAGCTAGGTTCAAACGGTCAAATAGCCTATGACTGGCCTCTCTCTCTCTCTCTCTCTCTCTCTCTCTCTCTCTCTATATATATATATATATATATATATATATATAAAAAATACTATGAAAGATGGGAGAGGGAGCTAGGTTCAAACGGTCAAATAGCCTATGACTGGCCTCTCTCTCTCTCTATATATATATATATATATATATATATATATATATATATATATATAAAAATACTATGAAAGATGGAAGAGAGGGAGCTAGGTTCAAACGGTCAAATAGCCTATGACTGGCCTCTCTCTATCTCTCTCTCTCTCTCTATAGATATATATATATATAGCTATATATAAAAAATACTATGAAAGATGGAAGAGAGGGGAGCTAGGTTCAAACGGTCAAATAGCCTATGACTGGCCTCTCTCTCTCTCTCTCTCTCTCTATATATATATATATATATATATATATATATATATATATATATATATATATATATATATATATATATATATATATATATATATATATATATATATATATATATATATATATATATATATATTTATATATATATATATATATATTTATATATATATTTATATCTATATATATATATATAAAACACGCAACAATGTGAAAACCCAAAATAATATCAGTGAGTGTGTCTCTTGCTGCGATATATTCTTGTCATTCATATTCAGTTCCTTTCAATATAAGCAAATAAACTCTTATCGGCAAAAAAAATTACTTTCTATAAATCACTGGCCTCGTATGGTTTATTTTGGGGGGGACCTGGATGCATTGAGAGAGAGAGAGAGAGAGAGAGAGAGAGAGAGAGAGAGAGAGAGAGAGAGAGAGAGAGACAGAGGGAGAGAGAGAGATTAGTTTGGGATATCAAGACGAATAGGAAAGCGAAATTTAGCGTAATAAAAAAAATACTATGAAAGATGGAAGAGAGTGGAGCTAGGTTCAAACGGTCAAATAGCCTATGCCTAGCCTCTCTCTCTCTCACTTATCATCAACGCCACCATCACGACCACCATCACCACCATCATCATCATCATCACCACCATCATCACCACCATCATCACCATCATCATCACCCCCACCATCATCACCATCATCACCAATACCACCATCATCACCATCATCATCACCACCATCATCAACATCATCACCATCATCATCACCATCATCACCATCATCATCATCACCACCATCATCACCATCATCACCACCATCATCATCACCACCATCACCATCACCACCATAATCATCACCACCATCATCACCACCATCATCATCACCACCATCATCACCACCATAATCATCACCACCATCATCACCACCACCATCATCACCACCACCATCATCACCACCATAATCATCACCACCATCATCATCATCACCACCACCATCATCACCACCACCATCATCACCACCATAATCATCACCACCATCACCATCATCACCATCATCATCACCATCATCATCACCACCATCATCATCACCACCATCATCACCACCACCATCATCACCACCACCATCATCACCACCATAATCATCACCACCATCATCACCACCATCATCATCATCACCACCATCATCACCACCACCATCATCACCACCACCATCATCACTCACCACCACCATCATCACCACCATCATCACCACCACCATCATCACCACCACCATCATCATCACCATCATCACCATCATCATCACCACCATCACCACCATCATCACCACCATCATCATCATCATCATCATCATCATCATCACCATCATCACCACCATCATCACCACCACCATCAACACCACCATCATCACCACCATAATCATCACCACCATCATCATCACCACCATCATTATCACCACCATCATCATCACCACCATCATCATCACCACCACCATCATCACCACCACCATCATCACCACCATAATCATCACCACCATCACCATCACCACCATCATCAACACCAACATCACCACCATCATCACCATCACCACCATCATCACCACCACCATCATCATCACCACCATCATCACCACCATCATCACCATCATCATCACCATCATCATCACCACCATCATCATCATCACCACCATCACCACCATCATCATCACCACCATCACCATCACCACCATCATCATCACCACCATCATCACCACCACCATCATCACCACCATCATCATCACCACCATCATCATCACCATCATCATCACCACCATCATCATCACCACCATCATCACCATCATCACCATCATCACCACCATCATCATCACCACCATCACCATCATCACCAAAAAGGAGGAAGAAGAGGATGAAGAAGAGGAAGAGGAAGAAGAGGAGGAAACAGAGGAAGAGGAGGGAGAGGAGGAAGAAGAAGAGGAAGGAGAGGAAGATGCAGAAGAGGAGGAAAAAGAGGAAGAAGAAAAGGAAGAGGAAGAAGAAGAGGTAGGGGAGGAAAAGGAGGAAGAAGCTAGAAGAGGAAGAAGAAGAGGACGAGAAGCTAGGAAGAGGTGGAAAAGTATAGAAGAAGAGGAGGAAGAAGAGGAAGAAGAGGAGGAAAAGAGGGAAGGGGACAATAAGGAGGAAGAAGAGGAAGAAGGAAGAAGAGGAAGACTAGGAAGAGTAGGAAGAAGAGGAAGAAAAGGAGGAAGAGGATGAAGAAGAGGAAGAGGAAGAAGAGGAGGAAATAGAGGAAGAGGTGGGAGAGGAGGAAGAAGAGAAAGAGGAAGAGGAGGAAGAAGAAGAGCAAAATCAAGAAAAAGGAAGAAGAAGATGAGAAGGAAGAAGAAAAGGAAGAGTGAGAGGAAGAATGAGGAAGAAGAGTAGGACGAGAAGCTAGGAAGAGGAGGAAAAGTAGGAAGCAGAGGAAGAGGAAAAGGAAAAAGAAGAAGAGGAAGAGGAGGGTGAAAAGAGGGAAGAGGGAAAAGGAGAAAGAAGAGGAAGAGGAGGAAGAAGAGGAAAAGGAGGAAGAAGAGGAGGAAGGAAAGGAGGAAGAGCAGGAAGAAGAGTAAGAGGAAGAAGAGGAGGAAATAGAGGAAGAAGAGGAGGAGGAGGAAGAACAGGAAGAGGAGGAAGATGAAGAAGAAGAGGAAGAAGGAAGGGAAGAAGAGGAAGAGGCAGAAGAAAAGGAAGAGGAAGAAAAAGAGGCGAGAAGCTAGCGAGAAAAGGAAAAGGAGGAAGAGGAGGAAGAAGAGGAAGAGGAAGAATAAAAGGAGAAAGAAGAGGAAGAGGAGGAAGAAGAAAAGGAGAAAGAAGAGGAGGAGGAAAAGAAGGAAGAAGAGGAAGAAGAAGAAGAAAAGAAGGAAGAATAGGAAGAGGAGGAAGAAGAAGAAAAGAAGGAAGAATAGGAGGAAGAGGGAGAAAAGGATTTTATTTCTTGAGAGTTTCTTTTCACTCATTATTCACTATTGCTTTACACCATTGATTAGGTTCCAGTACGTAGTGTTCACGAGCGTTATTGTTGTTCAGAAAAATCAATACGATGCTGGCTATACGAGGGCGAAAAATCTCAAGGGGTCGGAACGTATAGGGTTAAGAGCTATCAGTTTCATGTTCAATTTCCTGATCGTTGTCTCTCTTAATTTGCCACCAAGGTAGCCTCCGCCCCCCTCCCCCAGCCTCTCTCTCTCTCTCTCTCTCTCTCTTTTTGAGTGTGTGTGTGTGTGTGTGTGTGTGTGTGTGTGTGTTATGCACAAAGACTAAACAGAGATAAGGAGCACAGAAAGGGAGGCTCTGGCCGAGTAGTCAGCGCTGGACGTGGTGGTCTCGTGGTGATCTGATCTATCGTGTTTTCTTCTGCCTTGTGTTTGCCAGAGTGCGTCTCAGTTATCTTCTCTCTTTGGACATTTACATATCATTGGGCATGCTTGTGTGTGTGTGTGTGTGTGTGTGTGTGTGTGTGTGTGTGAGAGAGAGAGAGAGAGAGAGAGAGAGAGAGAGAGAGAGAGAGAGAGAGAGAGAGAGAGAGAGAGAGAGAGAGAGAGAGAGAGAGAGAGAGAGAGAGAGAGAGAGAGAGAGAGTAAAATGATATGCTACTAATTTTCTACGGAAATCATCGGTCAGCTTCTACTGAGATTATCTCATCTCCATCTGGCAGCACTGTCGCCCAGCCTGAGATCGGAACTCAGCAGTGACGGATGTCTGGGTACGACTGAAGCCTCACACCCATATACCCGGGAGGCTGGACACAAACCTTCAATTGACACGCACTACCTGTTCACTGGTGGGTGGACAGGGGGCACGGATTACAGGAAACTGCCCATCCGTCTACTAGAGTCCCTGATAGAGAGAGAGTACCGACAACTTAATTTTCGGACGCCATATTTGGCCCGTTTTCGCCGCGTTTTTTAAACACTTGCACACGCTCTCTCTTGTATTTCTGTTTCATAGCCATACGGGTCGTCCACTGAAACTGGGTACATTTGTGCTAGACCTGCACACCTTCCAATAACTGGCAGACAGCAGCCAGCGAGCTCTAGGAAATTAAATGAGACAGTGAGTGTCTACACTAACAAGTGTCGCCAACCCATTACTCCCTCATACTTTATCATAATTTGGTCACCAGCTATAGGAATGTACCGTAAGAAAGCGACATGATGTCATTATTAGCCTTACGATCAGCCAGTGTCTCAGTGTAGCCACTCAGTTACCCACGTAGCCTGTTATAGGCGTGTCAAGGCGGGCTGTTTACAACCTCGAGAGGCGGCAGCGCTCAGAGGGCACTGAGAGACTTCAAATAAGTCTGGATGCTTCTTTTCGAGTGCTGTTGCTGTGATGGATGGATACTTTTCGCTGTAAAATAGTATCGCCAGCAGATGCGGTAGTCTTTTTTTTTTTTTTTTTTTTTTTTACATTGCGGCCTATTGCGCCGGTAGGCTTCTTCCCGGTGGATCCTGATGGTCGGTCCAAGGCTTCTTTCCGGTGGGTCCTGATGGTCAGCCCAGCCCGTTCTGGCGCAGGCAAGTGTTTATAGTGGCGGCATCTTGCATTGGCTCATGCTGCCCTCCCAGAGCTCACCTTTGATCCTAGAATCTAGAGTCCGGGTTGATAGGTGGTCTTCTGGACAGCATGTGGGTAGTTTTAAGCCACTCGGCGGCGGCTGAAAAATCCCAGCTTGGTGGCACCGGTCGGGGATTGAACTCGCGTCCTCCTGAACACGGTGCCGTTACTCTGACGACTCAGCCACCGCCTCCTTCTTACCTACAAACCTCTTCCTCGCATGAATCTTGCATGCAGGGAGGGACTCTGCCTCCTGATTAAGCTGTTCGACTTGATATACTTGTCACAGACCACGTTGATAACTCACTGCCCAAGCTCCATCAACACCAAGGCACTTTGTTTCCTTTCTGTTACCTGCTTGCAATAAACTTAAGCCGATGGTGAGAAAATTAGTGCAAAGCAATGATGGGGGGATGGGAGGGGGAACTGATTCCATTACTCGCCGTGCTGCTCTCTTTCTTGTGTTGACACACACACACACACACACACACACACACACACACACACACACACACACACACACACACACACATCTCCGTAGTGCAGAGGTTACGGCTCTCGTCTCACAAACGATAACTGGGCAGATAGTAGACGGTAGAGTCCCTTGATAGAGAGAATATCGATATGGGCGGCATTGTGTAGAAGGCTGCTGGGCGCCGTATTTGGCCCGTCGAGCACCGCGCAAACTTTGAACAGAGATATCAAGAACATCACTTTTCCTATTTTGGAAGCGGATTCGGCTACAATATCAACCAACGTGAAGAGAGTGTGTGTTGGTGGGTGAGGGCGTAGTATTAAATTTTGCCTTAATAATGAACACATACTAAATATGTTCATTGACAAAAGAGATGCTGGAGTGCATATCAATTTTACGTACATAAACATGGAGAGAGAGAGAGAGAGAGAGAGAGAGAGAGAGAGAGAGAGAGAGAGAGAGAGAGAGAGAGAGAGAGAGAGAGAGAGAGAGAGAGAGAGAGAGAGAGAGAGAGAGAGAGAGTTCTTTGGTCGAAGGCTAAGCAATATAAAGAAAACGGGAGTCATGCAGCGTATTTTGGGTGATATTCATTTCCTTCTGTTCCTCATCAAATGTTTTCGGTGTTTTTGTTAAACTTTATCTTTTTTCTCTTTATTTTTGGTCTAACAGGTTTCTTCTCTTCAATGAGACAAATGATTTATTAGTAAAGGAGTTGATTAAATAGTTAGTTGTAAGGTTATTTATTTATATATTTATTTATTTATTAGTTTATTTGATTTTCCTTTCTTTTCTTTTTTTTTTCTTTTTCTTTTCTTCTTTCATTTTTTTTTTGTTCTTTTCTGCTTTTATATAATTTTCTTTTCTTGTTTTAATTTTCATCCCCCTCTTGTGATGTCCTTTGGTCCGGGTGAGCCTCTTTCACCCCGGAAGAGACCCACTCGTTATTTTCTTGATGTTCTTGAGAGCCAAAAATGTGGATGATGACTTTTTCCTTTTTAAGATGTTGTGTTTCTATCGTATTCTTTTTTCTGGTGTTGTTTTTTTCTTTCTTCATTTTCCTTTTTCTGGTGTTTCTATATCGGCTTTTCTTAGTGCCGTATCCTCCTACATACGAGTCTCCTTTACCCCAGAGAAGCCTCGCCCGTACCAACATACCACACCAAACGCCTGTGTGCTAGATTATTATTTATATACTTTGTTGCTGTCGTTGTTGCTGTCGTCGTCGTTGTTGTTGTTGTTGTTGTTTTCCCTATGTTGATGTTGTGTTTCTATGAGATCTTTTTCCTGGTAATCTTTTTCTGCATTATCCTTTCTCCGGTGTCATTTTTCTTTATTTCCCGTGTGCTGGTGTGGTGTGGAGTATTTTCATCGGCTTTTCGTGACGCGGTATCTTGCTACAGCTGAGTCTCCTTCACCCCAGAGAAGGCTCACCCGTGTCAACATACCACACCAAAGTCCTTAATCCTAGTTGTTCGTTTTGCTAATGTTGTGTTTTGTATCTGATTTCTTTTTCCTGGTATTCCTTTTCTGTATTATCCTGTCTCCAGTGTTATTTTTCTTTATTTGTCGTATGACAGTGCTATGTAGAGTATCTACATCGCCTTTACCTGGTGCCGTATCTTTGTCCTTTGTCGATAAAAACACGTCGCAATAACTCGTTATCCTTTCTTTGTTTCCAAAACGTCGATTCCTTTGTCGATAAAAGTAAACCATTTCAAAACCATATTTTCCTTTCTTTGTTTCCAAAACGTCGATTCCTTTGTCGATAAAAGTAAACCAACTCAAAACCATATTTTCCTCTCTTTGTTTTTGAGTCCTTTGTCGATAAAACACGTCGCAATAACTCGTTATCCTTTGTTCTTAAAAAGTCGATTCCTTTGTCGAAATCAGTAAAGGAAACGAAAGTGTAAAAAAAGAAATTAAAGAAAAAAATAAAACATTGCGCAAGAGGAAGAAGTACAGGAAAAATGTGGAGAAAAAGTTCAGAAAATATTACAACACAAAGGAAACTGAATAGATAAAGATGAGCAGTGATAACAAGAAAATAAGAAAAAAACACAGAGAGAGAGAGAGAGAGAGAGAGAGAGAGAGAGAGAGAGAGGAACCACATCCGATATACTATGCCTATCGCAGTAAATACCTGCCCTCCACATTTCGTCACTCGAGCTTCTCACGTCAACACACTCACTGACACACACCGACACACACACACACACACACACACACACTGGTACAGGCGCTCTCATACCCCGGCCCCCAACACTCACGCCCTAATAAACCATGAAGAAGGCATCGCTACCACGCTTCCTGCCACAGGAGAACGTCCTCCCCTTCCTGCTACTGCTGGTGCAAAGGACGTGGACGTCTCGGTAACCACGGGCTGCACCGACGCTGAGACAGTGTTGAGAGAAGGGGACGTTCGTATCACGGCCAACGACACAAGGGAAAATAAAACCTATTTAAATAACGTCGTGTACATGCGGCCTGAGGAAGACTTTAAGGGCATAAGTGTGCAGGTTGTCACAGGCAGTGCATCAGGGCAGGAGAGGGTGGCCGCGTGGTTCTCTAAGGCCACCCTTTTCGCCGACGTCAACACCACCAGGTGGTGGGAGGTGTATGTGGCTGTGTTACGCTTCAGTGACTATATAACGTTCAAAGTAGATCTTGGTGAAAGTAAGAATATGTGTAACACTTCGATGATCAGCGACAAACTACTGAGTCTAGAAGTGGTGGGTTATGGCCCCTCAAGATGGAAGGGCTCCCCCTTACCAAATGGCTGTCCCTATCAAAGATATAACAGAACACTGGCCTCCTCAATGCCACTCCCCACTTGCACGGAGCACCCACCCTCTATCGAAGCTACACCTACGATTATGAGAACACTGGCAGGTGTAGTGGTGGCAGTGGTGGTTGCGGTGATGGTGGTGGTTGTGTATTGCAGAATACACCGCTGCTCAGCGGATGAAAGTAAGTGTAAGGTGACATATACGATTACAGTGTGTGTGTATGTGTGTGTGTGTGTGTGTGTGTGTGTGTAAGAGAGAGAGAGAGAGAGAGAGAGAGAGAGAGAGAGAGAGAGAGAGAGAGAGAGAGAGAGAGAGAGAGAGAGAGAGAGAGAGAGAGAGAGAGAGAGAGAGAGAGAGAGAGAGAGAGAGAGAGAGAGAGAGAATCAAGCGATAACAGATGTACAAACAATAATAATAATAATAATAATAATAATAATAATAATAATAATAATAATAATAATAATAATAGTAATAATAATAATAATAATAATAATAATAATAATAATAATAATAATAATAATAATAATAATAATAATAATAATAATAATAATAATAATAATAGTAATAATAATAATAATAATAATAATAATAATAATAATAATAATAATAATAATAATAATAATAATAATAGTAATAATAATGATGATAATCCTTCAGACGCCTCGCTCAGACCACGCCCGACCGGGCATAGTGAGCAGCATGAGACGACCATCATGGAAAATAACCTGTACGTTCCCTCCGTGTCCTGGAGGGACGGTGCCGCCGTCGGGGCACCCAGGGAAATGATCCGTGTTATTGAAAACAGCCAGTAGGACCCCTATAAAGCCTACAGGGACGCGGCCGCCGCCGGGACACCCGCGGAACGCATCCCTGTCAGTGAAAACTGCCGGTAGGAGCCCTTGGAAGCCTGCAGGGACGGGGTCGCCGACGGGGCACCGAGGTAAACAACGTACGTTATGGACGAAAGCCTCGACGAGACCTTTGAAGCATGGAGGGGCGGGGCCGCCGCCGGGGCATCGAGTTACACAATGAACACTATGGACGAAACCTCTGAAGGCTTCAGGAGCGCTGCCGCGGCCACAGCGACGAGGGTACATTCACTTTTTGTCTGGTTAATCATGCGCTCCCGCCTCCGCTATTTTTTCATAGTGAGTGAAAACTATCTCTAAAAACTGTCTCCGACTGTCACGAGAGTCGGCGGAGCTGTCAGTCAGAAAAAAAACTGTTTGCCTGAATATATGACTGACCACACGACTGAATGGTTCCGCCTTTATCAGTCAGTGACACAGCCACTACAGTAGTAACTGTTTACTGCCTACATACACGCCTTCGCCTCTGCCAGTCGTGAACACAGCTTATGCAAATTATAGAGACTGGATTGACTAATTATATAACACCCGCATACAAATAAATACAAATACTATATCTTGATTATCCTAGCATGAGTATCCATAATATTTATATAGCGGACTTATATAATGGGACTTTACTTGTCTTTCTTCAGTAGGCTACATACAATCCTGACTTTTCCATCTTCGCTTATGTCACAAAACACTACGATACTAAATTACTAAGAATAGATACTAAATAGATACTAAGAAAACCTGCCCGTCAGAGGAGTGATAGTGACATCCGCGTTTGTTTCCGCTCTCGCGAGAGTTTGTCAGCTGCTCCTGATCTGTGTGTGTAACAATAATGATAGCAATAGTAGTAGTAGTAGTAGTAGTAGTACCTGGTAGTAGTAGTAGAAGTAGTAGTAGTAGTAGTAGTAGTACTAGTAGTAGTAGTAGTAGTAGTAGTAGTAGTAGTAGTAGTAGTAGTAGTAGTAGTAGTAGTAGTAGGACCTGGTAATAGTAGTAGTAGTAGTAGTAGTAGTAGTAGTAGTAGTTAGCTTAAAAATAAAATGTTTAGTAAAGTTTGTAATATTAAATAAAGATGGTTGTCGGCCACAGTCATTGGCGGGGTGGGGCCAATGAATTGCTTTGTGAAAGGATATGAGAAAATATACCGCTCACAACGCAACTCTAATAGATGGAGGCCCATTTAAAAAAAAAATAGTAGTAGTAGTAGTAGTAGGACCTGGTAGTAGTAGTAGT
>NC_066551.1:11391591-11399091 GCF_024679095.1 Eriocheir sinensis
GGATGGTGCCACTATAAGCACTGGCCTGCGACACAACGGGCTGGGCCATACCATCAGGCCCCTCCAAAAACAAGCCTACCGGCGCCACAGGCGAAGATGTAAAAAAAAAAAAAAAATGTGTGAGGGGTTATTCCTACCTACACTCAGAATATTACACTTCCCAACATTGAATTCCATCTGCCACTTCCCCGCTCATTTATAATTTTAGATCAGTGGTTCCCAAACTGGGGGGCACGCCCCCCTAGTGGGCGTGCGCTGGATACAAAGGGGGCGTGATTCAGCCGGCCAAAAACTGTAGTTTTGCAAAGAAATAAATACACACACACACACACACACACACACACACACACACACACACACACACACACACACACACACACACACACACACACACACACAAGAAGGAGTAACACTTTCAATCATCCTTACGCGAGTTTCAATATATATATATATATATATATATATATATATATATATATATATATATATATATATATATATATATATATATATATATATATATATATGAACAAGGGATGGGGGGCGTGACGATTTCGCAGAAATTAATAGGGGGCATAACGTAAAAAGTTTGGGAACCACTGGTTTAAATCATCCTGGAAAACGCTAGCGCCCTGGTCTGATTGGATTATTCTGCCAATCTTGGTATCATCTGCGAACTTACTGACATCAGTACTAATTCCTGTGTCCAAATCATTGACGTAAATGATGAAAAGCAGTGGACGCAGCACCGACCCCTGTGGGACTCCACTCGTAAAACAGCCCTATACAGATTTTTCACCATTGATTTGGACTCTCTGCATCCTACCTCTAAGCCACGCCCTGATCCAGTTCGACACTTTCCCATCTACGCCGTGAGCCTGTAATTTTAGTAATAGCCGGTGATGAGGGACTTTGTCGAACGCTTTACTGAAATCTGAAAGAAATCTGAAGAGAGAGAGAGAGAGAGAGAGAGAGAGAGAGAGAGAGAGAGAGAGAGAGAGAGAGAGAGAGAGAGAGAGAGAGAGAGAGAGAGAGAGAGAGAGAGAGAGAGAGAGAGAGAGAGAGAGAGAGAGAGAGAGAGAGAGAGAGAGAGAGAGAGAGAGAGAGAGAGAGAGAGAGAGAGAGAGAGAGAGAGAGAGAGAGAGAGAGAGAGAGAGAGAGAGAGAGAGAGAGAGAGAGAGAGAGAGAGAGAGAGAGAGAGAGAGAGAGAGAGAGAGAGAGAGAGAGAGAACATCCGACACACTAAGCCAATCGCAGAACAATACCTGCCTTCCACATTTCGTCACTGGAGCTTCATACGTCAACACACACAGGTACATGCGCCCTCATCACCTGCCGCCCGACACACACGCCCTAAGACCATGAAGAAGGTATCATTCCCACGCCTCCTGCCCCAGGGGAACGTCCTCCCCTTCCTGCTCTTGCTGGTGGTCGCGCTGAGCCGTGCAAAGGATGTGGACGTCTTGGCAACCAAAAGCTGCACCGATGCTGAGACAGTGTTGAGAGAAGGGGACGTTCGTATAACAACCAACGAAACAAGGGATCATAAAGAGTATTTACGAAAGACCGTGTACCTGTGGCCTGAAGAAGGCTTTATGGGCATAAGTGTGCAGGCTGTCACAGCCAGTCCATCTGGACAGGAGAGGGTGGCCGTGTGGTTCTCCAAGGACAGCCTGTTCGACGCCGTCAACAATGCCAGGTGGTGGGAATTGTTCGTGTATGTGGAACGCAATAGTAACTATATGAGGTTCAAGGTATTTCTTGGTGAAAGTAAGAAGATATGTTACACTTCGGTCACCTCTGACAACCTACGGAGTCTAGAAGTGGTGGGTTACGGCCCTTCAAGATGGAAGGCCACGGCCCCACGAAATGGCTGTCACTATCAATCATATAACATATCAGTGCCCTTCCCACCAATCCTACCCACTTGCAAGGAGCCACCATCCATTTCCGGAGCTACACCTACGATAATGAAAATAATTGTGGGTGTAGTGGTGGCAGTGGTGGTTGCAGGGATGGTGGTGGTAGTGTATTGCAGAAGACAGCGTCGTTCAGCGGATGAAAGTAAGTATGAGAGGACATAATTATACGACAATCCGTGTGTGTGTGTGTGTGTGTGTGTGTGTGTGTGTATGTGTGTGTGTGTGTGTATTCGCACGCGGTGTACTTATGTAAATTGGTAAGTAGGCAGGTAGGTAGGGGAAATGATGATGTTAATAATAATAATAATAATAATAATAATAATAATAATAATAATAATAATAATAATAATAATAATAGCAATACTGCTCATATTTCTTTAGACGAGGCCTACCCAAGACCACGTCCGGCCGCCCCAAGTGACCAGCAGGAGAGGACCATCACTAACAACAGCCTGTACGAGCCCTTTGCAGCCTGCAGGGACGAGGCCGCCGCCGGGGCACCCAAGGAAATAATCCCTATATATGAAAACAGCCTGTACGAGGCCTTCGCAGCCTGCAGGGACGGGGCCGCCGCCGGGGCACCCAAGGAAATAATCCCTATATATGAAAACAGCCTGTACGAGCCCTTCGCAGCCTGCAGAGACGAGGCCGCTGGCGGGGGACCGAATTGAACAACGAACGTCATGGACGAAAGCCTCTATGGCACCTTTGAAAGCTGCAGAAGTGCTGCCGCGGCCACAGCGACGAGGACACATACACTGAGTGTGTGGCTAAATAAGCGCTGCCGCTTCCGCCAATCAGTGCCTACCTCCATGGTGGAAACCATCTCTGCAAACTGTCTCCGATTGTCACAAGAGTCGGCGGAACTTGTCAGGACCCAGAAGACGAGGAAACAGAGGAGTGAGATATACAACTGTGTAAACATCTGACAGGACAAACACTAACAAAAAGGGTGACATATATATAAGTGTAAACATCTCAAGTACAAAAGAGGGGAAACAACGAGGGTAAAGGAAAACAGATACCCAGAGAGGAAAGGCAGGTATACAACTGTGTAGACATCTGACAGGACAAACACTAACAAAAAAAGTGACATATATAACAGTGTAAGCATCTCAAGTACCAAAGAGGGGAAACAACGAGGGTAAAGGAAAACAGATACCCAGACTCAGATATAGAAAACAGATGCCCAGTGGGCGTGGTCAGAAAGTGTGAACAACCATTGAAAAAGACTCTGACCCGTGACGTCAGTTGTGGCGACATGTTATGAGCCAATAATTTAACAGAAAAATCACTGTGGGAGTGTCTTAAGACTGACTCACGAATAGCAGGAGAAGTAAAACAATACAACATAATGAGCGAGCAGATGGGTGTGACAGGAAGTATTGGCCATTGGTTATGTAGAAAATTAAGGGCGTGTCAAGGATGTAAGTCCGCCTAAAGCAAAGAAAAATGTGGCCTAGAGATCAGTGGTATGAGTAGACCGAGCTTGGTTCTCGCCTCAAGCAGACCTGCTACTCACTCAGCCGAGGATGGCTGTTGTGATCTTAATCGTGAGTAGAAATTCGAGAATCTAAGGGAAACCGACTGTATTGTCCTGGAGATTATAATGTAGGAGATGTGAAGTAGGATTGTGAGTGGGACAGGATTGTGATTATTTGTTTGCGATGTAAAGCAAAGGTAAAACCACTGGGTGTGGTAAAATAATGTGTTTCCATGACTTGTAGTAGATTATACTATAGGAATGTGTTATTAGGATTTTGTGAAGAGAGTACATAATGATTGTGATGTAAGCAGAGAGATACAAACCACTGCTTGTGGAACGACGAGTGTTATTATTATTGGCAACAACTGAGCACATATTGTAGTATTATGTTTAAGACATGTCGTTTGTCATATGTTGCATCCATTGCTGAATATGCCAGTGTTATGATCGTCTGAGCATAGAATATTGCGTAAGGCAATTACTTTCATTTAATTTTAAATAAATGTATATTATCTTTTTCCCTTGTTTATCCCCGAACACCAGTCTCCAATAACAACTTAAGCCGGATCACGCTACCAAGGATACGAGACGGTGAGATCATTTATTGAGTAATTAATGAGTGATAAAAAGAGTTGATTTAATACAACAAAAGAAGGGTCTAAAAAACTGCCAGTCAGAGATACCTGTTTGCAAAAAGATTTGACTGACTACACGACTGAATGGTTTCGCCTCTGCCAGTCAGTGAATACAGCCACTATAGTAGTAACTGTTTACTGCCTCCACACATACTTTCGCTTCTGCCAGTCAATGAATACAAAATCTTCAACGTTCCCTCCGCATTACCTTACACACATATGTATTTAATGCACCTATAGAGACCTGCTCCCCTTCCTCCTTCCCTTTCCCTCCCCTTCCTTTCCCCTTTCCTTCCCTTCCCTTCCCTTTTATTTCCTTTCTTTTTCCCTTCCCTTCCCTTCTTCCTCCTTCCTTCCTGGCCCTTCCCAAGACTTGCTCCCCCAACATCTCTTGTTTACCCTCCCCTTCTTTCCTTTCTCCTTCCTTCCCCTTCCTAATTTTCACCTCCCTTTTTCTTCCATTCCTTAACTCCGTTCCTCCTTCCCCTTCCCAAGTTTTCTCCATCTCCCACTTTCTCTTTATCCTCATCTCCCTTCCTTCCATCCTTTCTTCCTTCTCTTTCCTAATTTTTCCTCCCAGTGTTTTCTCCTTTACAGAATCAATTTCTCTTTACCCGACAAACGACGCCTTACTAAGCTCTTTCCTGTCTCCTAATTTATGGTGCGGCAAATGATCGGAACTGTATGATTAGAACTGCATTAGTATTAGTATTGTGATTAGTGTTAGTATTAGTATTTGCATCTGTTCTGTTTGTTGATGCTACAAATGATCTGAAGTGTATTAGTAGAACTGTATTAGTATATCAGTAGTAATTAAGGTATTATTAGTATCAGGATCGGAATTAGTATTAGTATTCGTATCAGTATTAGTATTTGTATTAGTGTTAGTATCTGTATTTGTGTTAGTATCAAAATTAGTATTAGTGTTTGTAAAGTATTAGTGTTTGTATTAGTATACCAAGCATAAATGGCGCCACTACAAAAATTGGCTGCGCCATCACGGGTTTGGGGCCGACCACCAGGCCCCTGAAGAAAGCCTACCGGCGCTATAGGCGGAGATGTAAAAAAATAAGAAAAAAACCAAAAAAATCACGATTAGCACCGATATTAGTATTAGTATTTGTATCAGTATCAGCATTAGTATTAGTTTTGTATCAGTATCAGCATTAGTATTAGTATTAGTATTTGTATCAGTATCAGCATTAGTATTAGTATTTGTATCAGTATCAGCATTAGTATTAGTATTAGTATTTGTATCAGTATCAGCATTAGTATTAGTATTAGTATTTGTATCAGTATCAGCATTAGTATTAGTATTAGTATTTGTATCAGTATCAGCATTAGTATTAGTATTAGTATTTGTATCAGTATCAGCATTAGTATTAGTTTTGTATCAGTATCAGCATTAGTATTAGTATTAGTATTTGTATCAGTATCAGCATTAGTATTAGTATTTGTATCAGTATCAGCATTAGTATTAGTATTAGTTTTGTATCAGTATCAGCATTAGTATTAGTATTAGTATTTGTATCAGTATCAGCATTAGTATTAGTATTAGTATTTGTATCAGTATCAGCATTAGTATTAGTATTAGTATTTGTATCAGTATCAGCATTAGTATTAGTATTAGTATTTGTATCAGTATCAGCATTAGTATTAGTATTAGTATTTGTATCAGTATCAGCATTAGTATTAGTATTAGTATTTGTATCAGTATCAGCATTAGTATTAGTATTTGTATCAGTATCAGCATTAGTATTAGTATTAGTTTTGTATCAGTATCAGCATTAGTATTAGTATTAGTATTTGTATCAGTATCAGCATTAGTATTAGTATTTGTATCAGTATCAGCATTAGTATTAGTATTAGTATTTGTATCAGTATCAGCATTAGTATTAGTATTAGTATTTGTATCAGTATCAGCATTAGTATTAGTATTAGTATTTGTATCAGTATCAGCATTAGTATTAGTTTTGTATCAGTATCAGCATTAGTATTAGTATTAGTATTTGTATCAGTATCAGCATTAGTATTAGTATTTGTATCAGTATCAGCATTAGTATTAGTATTAGTTTTGTATCAGTATCAGCATTAGTATTAGTATTAGTTTTGTATCAGTATCAGCATTAGTATTAGTATTTGTATCAGTATCAGCATTAGTATTAGTATTAGTATTTGTATCAGTATCAGCATTAGTATTAGTATTAGTTTTGTATCAGTATCAGCATTAGTATTAGTATTAGTATTTGTATCAGTATCAGCATTAGTATTAGTTTTGTATCAGTATCAGCATTAGTATTAGTATTAGTATTTGTATCAGTATCAGCATTAGTATTAGTATTTGTATCAGTATCAGCATTAGTATTAGTATTAGTATTTGTATCAGTATCAGCATTAGTATTAGTATTAGTTTTGTATCAGTATCAGCATTAGTATTAGTATTAGTATTTGTATCAGTATCAGCATTAGTATTAGTATTAGTATTTGTATCAGTATCAACATTAGTATTAGTATTAGTATTTGTATCAGTATCAGCATTAGTATTAGTATTAGTTTTGTATCAGTATCAGCATTAGTATTAGTATTAGTTTTGTATCAGCATCAGCATTAGTATTAGTATTAGTTTTGTATCAGCATCAGCATTAGTATTAGTATTAGTATTTGTATCAGTATCAACATTAGTATTAGTATTAGTATTTGTATCAGTATCAGCATTAGTATTAGTATTAGTATTTGTATCAGTATCAGCATTAGTATTAGTATTAGTATTTGTATCAGTATCAGCATTAGTATTAGTATTAGTATTTGTATCAGTATCAGCATTAGTATTAGTATTAGTATTTGTATCAGTATCAGCATTAGTATTAGTATTTGTATCAGTATCAGCATTAGCATTAGTATTAGTTTTGTATCAGTATCAGCATTAGTATTAGTATTTGCATCAGTATCAGCATTATTATTAGTATTTATATCAGTGTCAGCATAGGTATTAGTATCAGAATTTTTGTTAGTATTAGTATCTGCGTTTTCTGTTTGCCGATGCTACAAATGATCTGAATTTTATTAGTAAAACCGCAGTTAAATTAGTAAATTATATAAGTATTATTAGAGCTGTATTAGTATGAGGAGGCGGTGGCTGCGTGGTCAGCGCACTAGCGCGGTGTCCAGGAGAACGAGGGTAACGCCGCGACAAACAAGCTGGCTATTTTTTATTCATCGCCGAGTAGCTCAAGACTTAGCATTTACTTATCCCTGTCTGTCTGACTGCGTATATATGTTAATCTGTCTGTTAATCCGACTCTCTCTCTCTCTCTCTCTCTCTCTCTCTCTCTCTCTCTCTCTCTCTCTCTCGTCATTACTTCCTCAGCCGCGCAGCAACAGGAAGGAAATGTTATAAGTGTGTGTGTTTTGCATTTACCGGAAACTCGAATCACATAAATTCAGAGAAGACGAAAAA
>NC_066551.1:11401591-11486591 GCF_024679095.1 Eriocheir sinensis
CCGCTAAAGAACGAGGAGGAGGAAAGCCGAAAGTCGAAAAAGACCTAAACCCCAACCAAAACTGAGTGGATCAGTCAGGGCCACGAGGAAAACTGGAGTTATGTCAGAGGACATCCTTTACAAGGAGCCCTTTTTAAGGTCAGCGACAGCCCTCCCGAGGGAAGAAGGACTAGCCAGTCGTAGCAAACCGCACCCTCCGGCTGAAGAAGCCAAGAGGCACAGGGCGTGCAAAGGCCAGAGCTTGTGACCGCGGAACTAGAAGGTCGCCGAGTAGCCCTGCGCTACACGGAGAAGATTTTGACTAGCCAGCAAAAGGAAGTCATGACCGTGAAACGGCGGGGGTGAAACAAAAGAATCATTCTTCTGTCTTCAATACCAGTGAAACACCCCAACCTTAACCGCAAGAGGGCAAGCTGGGCGGCAAGAGAACTACGAAAAATCGTGCTTTCTCACTCGCACCAGAGAGAAAGAAAAAGTCGGCGATAGCGAGGCTCCAAAAGCTACGCAACGCCTATCCAGACCCTGCTAGCCACCAAGGCTAGCCACTACGAAAACTAGGTGAAAGGGGCAGGAGGGGCGAAGAAAAGGAAGAGGTGACACGAAGTATCACCCAACTCCTCAAGGGAAAACGAAAGTCCCAGTCCTTCGCCGAAGGGGAGAGACGAAAAAACGCCACGAAAAACGCCTTCGAAGAGGAGGCGGAGGAGGCCGCACGCACGCTGGGCCGTAGGTAGAGGAGACCGCACACCGTCGGACAGCTCTGGTCAACGACGCCGCGTCCCTAGAAACGGCCACGAATTCCTGTGCCCTCGACGCTAAGAACCACGCACACACCCACTCCGCCTATCGGGCGAAGGGTTAGGAGGGAAGAGCCCAAGGCCCCTCCCCCCTCGCCATGCCACACAGGAAGGGCTGTTGCCTTATCAGGAGAAGACGTAGAAGACCCGCAAGCAGTGACGAAGGGTCACGAAAACGTCACTCTATCCTTCACCCCGACCAGAAGGGATGTGGCTGTCAAGCGGCGAGTCCATAAGGCACGAAGGGCAGACACCCCAGCCCCCTTCAACCGGGAAAGAAGGGGAAGTGGGGGTGCCGTGCCCCATATAACCCATGCACCGCTCCCGCCTGGGAAGGAGAGATAGGACGGGCCGGGAAGAGGTGCCGAGTAGCGACGACTCTGACACGAAGTCCCCTTGGCGCCGCTGGAAGCCGGCTAGGAGCTAAAAGCCCCCCTTCATGTCGCACTGGGAGAGAAGTGGGCTTACCTTATGTAGCGCGTTGATGACCAGCGTGGAGCGAAGATGAGGCCACGAAGCGTCGCGCTTCATCCCTCACACCAGCAGAGAGCAGGGAGGGATCGGCGAAGTTCCATCCCTCCCGCACGAAAACGCCGGCCTCAATCCATCGCTCACAGAGAGCGGAGAAGGGGAGGGAAGGGGTCTGGGCGCCAACAGTCACCATGCTCCGCCTCCCTTTCCCGGGAAGGAAAGCAAAGGCGGGCAGGGAGGAGGGGATGGGTGGCGACGGCTGCGAACGAAGCCCCGCTCGGCGCCGTAAGCCACTATCACTCCGTCAGCCTAAAGGTGAAGGTGCAGAGTGGGCTGGGGACTGGCCAGGACATTAGGCTTACCTTATAGAGATGATCAGTGTGGAAAGACGCCAGGGGGGCTGGGACCTGGGCGCCTGGAGAAGTCACCAGGCTCCGTCTCCCTTTCCGGGGAAGGAAAGGACAGACAGACCGGGAGGAGCAGAGTGGCGACGGCTGAGAAGAGGAAGCAGGCCCCTCAGCTCCAAAGGATCGGCGAAACTCAACCCCCCTGCCTTCAACCAGCGAGTGGAGAAGGGAAAGAGGGGGGGGGGGTGCTGGCCAGGGTGCCAAAACACACCGTGCTCCGACTCTCCTTCCGGGCAGGAAGAAGGAGAAGGGCCGGGAGAAGGGGCGAGTAGCAACGGCTACAAAACGCCGCACCCACCCACTCCACCTATGGTCAGTAGGGCAATGGGGCGGGGGAGGAGGAGATGCGTAGCGGCGGCTACTAAGCAAAACCCTCGGCGCCAAGTCCACACGCACACACACACTGATATCAAAAGATAACAGATCGAATGAGGCGGGGAAGCCCTCGGCGCTATCAACCACACCCACCCACTCCACCCTTGGTCAGAAGGGGAGCGGGGAAAGGGGGGGAAGAGGGGTTGAGTAGCGGCAGCTACGAGACAACACACCCCCTGCACCGTAAACCAAACACACACCCTCTCCCCCTATAAAGATAGGGCAGAGTGGGGCGGGGAAGGGCCAGGCCAGGAGAACAGGAACAGAAGCCGATGCCACACTCAGGTCACAGTAGTCGTCCCACAGGTCACCCGTCGATGACCAGCGTGGGGCAGAAGACGAAGTCGATACCACGATCGGCAGCAAGAGAATGAGCTGTGTGTGTGTGAGAGAGAGTGATCCGTGGGGGTGCGCGGAGCTGCCAGACGTGTTCCTTCCTGCTTCATTGGGTTCATGTGGTTCTAGTGCAGCCTGGTTTCTTTTCGAACCAGATGTGGGATAAGGTTGCCGTTTTTATCCAGGGTTGTCCTGGAGCGCGATCGAATCCTCTATCGCTAGCAAGTGCACTAGCTCGGAGGGGACCTAAAAAATTGAATTGTGAATTGTGTGTGTGTGTGTGTCTATGTGTTGTTTGCGTGGATGTGTGTGTGTGTGTATGTTGAGTGAGTGAGTGTGTGTGTTTGACAGTGTGCCAATAGCTTTTCATGAGGGGTCTTTTGGGCGACCCCAGCCCATTAATGGAGCGGGCGAATTTTATTTATTTATAATGGCTGCCGAGATATATGACTTCCTTGGCCCATGCTGACCCCTGGTGCTCAACTTGAACGAAGTCGTTGAAGTTAGGGTTGAATGAAGATCTGGGAAGCATGTGGGTAATCTTCCGCCACTCACCGCTGGTTTGAAAAATCAACGTGTTTCGATGAGACTCGAACCTAGGTCCATCGGCTCACCACGCCCGCACGCTGACCACTCGGCCACCGCTTCCCCGTGTGTGTGTGTGTGTGTGTGTGAGGAGGGGGGGGTTCTGACTGAGTATACATACGCACATCACAACTTGGGAGAGCCTAAACCGAATTCTAATTAAGAATTATGATAATAATAATAATAATAATAATAATAATAATAATGATAATAATAATAATAATAATAATAATAATAATAATAATAATAACAATAATAACAATAATAATAATAATAATAATAATGACAATAATAATAATATTTATTATTATTATTATTATTATTATTATTATTATTATTATTATTATGATTATCATAATTCTTAATTAGAATTCGGTTTAGGCTCTCCCAAGTTGTGATGTGCGTATGTATACTCAGTCAGAGCCCCCCCCCCCCAAACACACACACACACACACACAGCTTAATTTAAGCTAAGCTTAACTTTGATCTTATGATTGCCCTTCTGTCTCAGAGTTTTCTTCTGATTTAAGGTCAGGTTTATGGGATACTCTCCATTCGATAGTAGCTGAGCTACGGGGTCCATAGCAGCCTTGAATTTGCCATTTTTTTCATGAAAACTAGTATAAGATGATAGATAAACTTATTATAAGCTATTAAAAGACTGCAGTGAATGAAATGGACAAAATAGCAAAGCTCCGCATGCCCAAATCAGGATGGGACAAACCAAATCAAGGGTACGAGACTAGACGCCACATCGGCAATGACTGAAATTTTGCCAGTTTATCTGTAGCGGTGGGCGAGACTCTAATCGATCGTAGGCCTCGCTCTAACCCGTGTCCTGAATGCTGCGCCCGCACGCTGACCACTAAGGGAAGGAAGATGTGAAAATAACCCTTACAACCTGTTTCCTTATGTACAGTAGCTCCTGACGCTATCTCTAGTGTGTGATGCGAAGGATTGTATGATGAATGGTAAGGAACACGCTGCCTGAGTACTTGTCGTCGGATATTAGGTTGGTTTCGTGGAGCGCTACTGCTAATACGCAATGCTGACCCACCTTGCGACTGCAAGCATCCATCGACATACAATAAATCAACGTTCCATAACGTTCGTTCACCACGTCAGCTTGTGCAGCACATCTGAGCCTTGGAAGTAACTGTATAGAAGGGCTCAAGAAGCTACCAATCAGTGAAAGCATTCTCAACTAACTACTTCTGCACTCAAGAAGGGAGTCGCCATTACCGGTCAAATAAAATAACCTCAAAAGTAATTTTACATAATAGTATACATAAACGCTCTCACTTCTGCCAGTCAGTGTGGCGGTAAGTCCCGTTCCCCTGATTTGGTTTGTCCCATCTTGATCTGCGCATGCGCGGGCTTTGCTATTTTGTCCATTTCATTCACTGCACTGTCTTCTAATCTTATAATTGTCCTTCTGTGTCCTCGAAGTTTAGTTTTCTTCTGATTGAAGATCACAGGTCTCCATTCGAGTCTCCATTCAAAAGTAGCAGAGCTACGGGGTCCATGGCAGCCTTGAATTTGCCTTTTTTTAATGAAAACTAGTATAAGATCAAAGGTAAGCTTAGTATAAGCTATTGAAAGAGTAGTACAGGTAACTCTCGATTTACGCGAGTTTGGTTTACGCGTTTTTTAAATAACGCGGGGTCCAAAATCCAAAAAAAAAATTATTTACACGTTTTTTCCACTTATACGCGATATTTTATGGAGTGGCCACCAGATGTCTCACGCAACTGGACTCACATAGCGCCGAGGCCACACAGTAGAGCTCAGTTCTTCTCGCGCGCCACTTGAACAACAATACAGTACCCACGCTGCCACGCTACTCAACAATAGGGGTGGGCAGGTACCGGTACTAACGGTACTAGCTATATGGTACAGTACCGGTACCAGACTGCTCGGTACCGGTACCAATACTAGCTAGCCACTCATGGTGTCCCTCATTTCTTCCTCACACGAGTGAGGCTGAGACTGAGCGCCTGAGTGGATATCTCGGTGATATGAATATTCTCTCTCTCTCTCTCTCTCTCTCTCTCTCTCTCTCTCTCTCTCTCTCTCTCTCTCTCTCCACTGAATGAAGTGAATAAGCATATTATTCCCACCATCACTGGTAGGTTATGACAGAGAACTAGGCAAGACACAATTCACACGTTTCTGGTGACACGCGCCATGCAGCTGTTTGTTGTATGGGTGTGGTTGTGTGGTTTGTAAACAATGCAAATGGCGTATTGCGTGAAATAACTCCTCGTACAAGACTCATGATGTACAGTTTCTGATATCATATTTACCCCATTATTCTCACTAATATTAATAATTAATAATGAACACATGGATATTTTTTTCCAATATGATTTTTTATGTAGCTTGTACTGCTCCTTAGTCATACAATCAAGCCACCTGTGACATCAAGATCAAGATCATACAAATGGCGCCCGACGGAAAAACGGGATAACAACAAGGCATGGGCAATCCTCCATCGATTTCAATTTTGTATAGTAGTTATTAGATCGCCCTGTATTCTATGGTAACATATTATGAGACAGCTACGGACTATGAAGGATTATATACAATGATAAAGGAAAGTTTGCCGTTGTTATTGGATAAGACAAAAAACAGACCCTTAAAAACACCCCAAAGAAGAAAAAAATCATTAAAAATTTGTACATTCGGCGTACAAGGCGCAGGGCTAAACTTTCAGGCATTTTTTATGTGAAAAAGGTGCGCGCTATACGCTGAAAAATACGGTTTTTATTTTTCGACAGAAACCTACCTCTTGTTTAATTTACATTGTTTTTGATTTACGCGACCTCTCCAAGAACCCAATACTCGCGTAAATCGAGAGTTACCTGTAAATGAAATGGACAATAAAGCAAAGCCCGCGCATGCGCAGATCAGGATAGGACAAACCAAATCATGGGACGAGACTTACCGAAACAGTCAGTGAAAACAGCTCCTGCTACTGCTAGGCCAGGGGTTCTTAAAGTTTTTCAGCCCCTATACCCCAAAGTTCAACTCCAAGTCAACCTGATACCCTCTCTCCAATATTAGCCTACTACTCCCAAATTTTTAACCTTTAATTTCCTGTAAAAAAGAGAAAACAGGACGGCTATGAACAAACAGCTGAATTCTATGGACTCTTTATTTTTATTTTCAGTAAATAAATG
Source organism: Eriocheir sinensis (assembly GCF_024679095.1). Classification (NCBI taxonomy): domain Eukaryota; kingdom Metazoa; phylum Arthropoda; class Malacostraca; order Decapoda; family Varunidae; genus Eriocheir; species Eriocheir sinensis. The sequence goes on from NC_066551.1 coordinate 11,407,745, forward strand.
AATAAAGTATAATTCTTAAACAAAATATTTCCAGGATGCCTTTTTGGATACCCCCAAGAACCGGTTTCAATACCCCCTGGGGGTACTGAGGCACTACGTACTTTAAGAACACCTACTGCAAGGTAACTGTTTCTAGCTACTTGTGCCGAGGCTACGAGTCAGTGAAAACAGTCAATATAAATTGTTTTCTACACAAACACCGCTATCACTCGGTGAGAAAAGTCTTCACTGGTACTGTTTTCTACCTTCACTAAAAGTCTCCGAATAACAGTTTGTTATAGGCTTGGAGTGGTTAATGACTCACCCCTACGCAACTAAAAGCCCTGTTACTAACGTACGGAATAAAAAAAATCCTTAATAACTGCAACTAAAGAGAATTTGGACGGACGCCTTTTAAAAAATTTGTGATAGCCTAACAATAAATGTAGTGACTATATAAAAACTTGGACTGATTAATGATAAAACAAAAGTACTCGACTGAAGACTATGAGTGAATTCCGGATAGCCTAACATTAGTACGTATAACAATGAAGATGCTTAGGTATAATTTTAACTGATTTTAATAATATAACTCGCCTATTTAATAGAGTTCTATCAGCACATTAGCTTAAAATGTACCTATGAACATAACTGTAATTATGCAGACTACGACAGGGTGTCCTTGTGAAATGTACACACACAAGACATAAACTCAAGACGAACACACACATACTAACAAGGCTAACAGTTATAAACGCTAACATTGATCACAAATGGAAAAAAAAGTTATGCCACAAATATAAACGATTGTACCTCTAGTTAAGAGACAGCCTTACCCGTTTGTAGTCCACCAGGTGTAGTAGCCTCACACACATCGGGGAAAACACTTAAAAAAAAGGAAAAGAAAAGAAAACAAGGAACGTCGTTATGAGGATGCCAAACAACTCCTGTCGGCGGTCGAGGCAACACTAAAGCCTATGGGGCACCGTTGCCAGATATCGTACTCAGAGCATAACATTTACCGGTTTCTGACGCCTAAAAATTGCCAAGAAACATCAGGAATTAACTATTTTAACGATAATTACAAGTGAAGCTCCTTACTAGGGTCCACGAGACAGTTTTGGGGTCGGAAGTCGGTAAATATAAGAGGCTGAGTAAGACAATCTGGCTGCACGCCAGCGGCGGGTTCCCCCCTGCGACGGGCCGTCAATCGACAAAGGCCCGTTCCCCCTTTTTAGGGGGTAAATCCCACACAACAACACAACAACAACAATCTGGCAACGTTGATGGGTTGTGACCAGCAGGCAGCAGAGTGTCGACGTGAGGAGATGATAGGCATCCGTGTAGTGACTTTTTTTGTTTTTTTTTTTGGTGTTTTCTCCACTGCCGTGCGTGAGGCAACACCTGGTGGGCTACAAATAGGTAAGGTTGTCTTTAATTATACAGTGGTGCAACTGTGTATATCCGTGGCATGACCTTTGTTTTCCCTTTGTGGTCAGCGATGTTAGTGTTTAGAAGTGTTAGCCTTGTTAGTATGTGTGTGTGTGTCGTTTGAGTTTAATAATTAATTAATTTATTTATCTATATACTTATTTACGTGTGTGTGTGTGTGTGTGTGTGTGTGTGTGTGTGTAGTTAGTTATAATGATTGCTTGGCCGATACATGACAAGGATATTTATAAATGTAAGTTAGCATTATTGTTTTTCCTTGTTGTATTTATGTTATTGTGTTATTATTGTTGCATATTACTGATTCTTACGAATCAGTACACACACACACACACACACACACACACACACACACACACACACACACACACACACAATAAACTTGCCATAAGCTTTGTTAGCCTAACAAAGATCAAAATTGTTTTAGTATTATTTATTTCGTTATATTATTCTGGTGTCATTAATTCATGTATTAATTATTCAGAATATTCTACAGGCGTACACTGCAATGGATTAATAATAAATTTTGGATGGCCAAATATGTGATATATGTGATAATATAATATATACCTATATAGCGATGAATTTGAATGCATTGTATTGTGTTGTGTATTGTTTTATAATATATCATATCGTATTATGAAGTAGTTAGTTTAGTAGTTAGCAGTAGTTTCTTATTTAGTTGTTAGGTTGTTATTAAGAAGTTAACTGGACTAAGAAAGATTCGTCTGAACATATTGCACAAATTTTATTGCATGAGAAACTTTTGCTTTTTATGCTGATCGTTTATAAATGTTTCAAATGTTTCCTCTCGACTTCCTTTGCAGCTTAAATAAGCACTGATAATGAAAAAATAAACATAGTACTCGACAGAAGACTAATAGTGACTTATTGATAGCCTTACGATAAATGCAGCAATTATATACATCTTGGACTTGGACTGACAAATGATAAAACAAAAATACTCTACTGAAGATTAATTATGAGTAATTTTGTGATAGCCTAACAATAACTGCAGTGATTATAATTATATAACTTGGACTGATATGATAAAAGACATACTCGACAGTAGACAATGAGTTCATTCGGGATAGCCTAGCATCAGAACATATAATAATGACAGTTGTTAGATAGAGCTTAAAGTGATTAATGATATAACTTGCATACATAATTTAGTTCCATCAGCACAGTTAGTGACACTTCACTGGTACAGTATATTAGCATAGAACACTGGTGCCAGTATAAAACACTTGGTAGGCGGTGGGTGAGTTGTTAGCGTGCTGGGGTCACATTCATTACGCTATGGACAACGTCGGTTCGAATCCCCACGCTGCCACCTGGGATTTTTCAGTCACCGCCGAGTGGCCTAAGACTACTCACATGCTGTCCTGAAGACCACCCATCAACCCGGACCCTAGAAGAATTATTCTTAAAGACTTTAAATAAAACGCTAAGGACACCAATTTGACGCCGATGATGAAGAACAAGAACAATTAAGTGCCGGAGAAATAAATCTAATTTAATTGATAACTCTGTCAAGTAGCTTTAAATGGCGATTGGCAGCATACATCCAAACAGGAGCACAACACTCAAAGTAGGGCAAAATGCATGCATAAAAAGATTTGATTACAGTTAAGGCACAAGCAAATGTTTTGAATCACTTTCGAAGTAAGCCTGTTTTCTGTGCATGGAACGGATATGCTTCTCAAAATGTCAGTTTAGAATCAAGAGTGACTCCCAACAGACGGATACTAGAAACATCCTTAATCTGTTCACCAAAAATATGCTAACAAGGATGAGGTGGATTCAAGGTACGGGATCTACTGATGGTAATGGAATGCGTTTTATTAGCATTAAGCTTCATGCCCCAAAGTTGACACCAAGTGGTGATCATTGCCAAGTCCCTATTCAGAGATGCAGCAACTTCACCTCTGTTCCTAGGAGAGTGAGCGGGGGAGTATGTTGGCCTTTTTGTTAGCTGTTTTTTTGTGTGTGTTTTTGATTAAGGCGCGAACTGTTATCTCACGTCAGGTCCGTTGTACCGTTGCCTGCTTTCTCAAGTTGATAGAAGTCGTGAGACAACACAATAGCCCTTTAGTTAAGTGATGTGTGTTATGTGTTGGCCGAGCGGAGCCGTTAAGTTCACTTTGAGCTCACTTAATTTACTCTCTCTCTCTCTGGTTGATTAAATGGTTGTATTGGCTTTTTAAATATATTCACAGAATAGTTACAGTATTTTGTGGACGAGTCGTAAGTCGTACGCACACTCCGAGAAGTCCTGTGCTCTCGCCCGCCGCCCGCTCTCTTCTCCCGGCTTCTCTTGGTACAGGAGCGGCCAGCGGATAGCATGCTTGCTGAATCAGCACCGTTCCCACGGCAAGGAGCACCTCCTAAGCACAACGTAGCGTCTGTGTGTAACGTCCTGGGGCCACTGGACCATGGCGATACGACATACATTCACACATTCACATTATGTTATAATATACACATTACATCGCTCGGTCACGGAAAAAGTCGCGACCTCGCGGCTCACCCGACCTTTAAAATCAGTGTACCTACCCATGTTACAGTCGCGCAATGTGTACTATTATAGTTAAACGAGGGCCTATTATGGTTGCACTAAAAAAAAAAAAAAAAAAAATATATATATATATATATATATATATATATATATATATATATATATATATATATATATATATATATATATATATATACAAATCAGAGTCCGCCTAACGATACAACATCGGGAAATGCCAATGACAATAAAAACAATCATGGAAGTAACAATAAATGGGCAAAGTACATACAGGGCGAGGTAAACAGGGCTAGAGTCGTGGACGTGGAAGCTCAGCACTATTCCGAGAAAACAAAATAATAGCTCGAATAGTTATTTACAAGATACATCCTAGAAAAATAAATTGACTAAATTGTCATTAGGATACATGGTAATGGAGCTATTTGGAATAGTAATAAGAAAAGGAAAAAAAATCCTTGAAGAAGATTTGATACAAACTGAGTCTTCGAGTCACAATGCGTACGAACTCAGCGCGGTGGGGCAACTCTTGCCTGAAGATGGTTGTACAAAGTCAGAGCCCGCTTAACAAGGCAGAACAGGGGGATGACAATGATGATAAAAAGAACCACCGGTAAGATCAGTGATGGGTAATGTACATATGGGGCAAGGTAAACCGGTAGTGAGTCGTGGACAGCTGACTCCAATTCCGAGAAATTTGAAAAGGTTAGCTCGGAAAGGCTATTTGTTACATACTTCATCCTAGAAAAGGTGAGATTCACTAAACTGTCAATAGGATAGATTGGGATGGCATTTATGGCCGCAAATCTATGATGGAGCTTCTCCGGAAAGGTCGTCAAATTGACATAACGTAGGGAACAAGCCACCCGTACCGCCAGGTGACCTGCAACCTCTCTATAAGTTGAGCCTTCAGGACAGACCACTGTCACAAACACTGGTAGTGTGAAAAAGAAGTAGTGAAATCCGGAGAACCTCCTGTGGAAAAGTGATTTAGGGACGAAATGATGATAGAGACAACTCTCTAGAGCTTTAGAAGCATCTGACTGGGTTAGCACCACTAACTCCTGATACTCCGTTTTTCAGGTCTACAGCACTATAAAAGAAAATCATGTCACCAAGTTGTGAAATCCCCGTTGTAACAAATCTCACTGAAGTATATAAATCCAGTATAAATAGTTAAAGTAATTCCAGCAGTAATAAATATCAAATTAAAAAGACAAAGTTCCATCTATCCTCCGACCGGAACAAACGTGGATGACTGACATCTTTGATGTCAAAAATAATTCCCGTAACGGGTAACAGTGGTATGTCAAGGAAAAGGTAAGTAAGTAAGACTTGTCTGCATACTTCCAAAGCTGACAGGTATTCACATGCTGGTTACAATAAAAGTTAGGGATAGCATCTGCCCAAAAGTAGTTAAGTCTGTCTTTGCAGAGAAAAATGTCTGTTTCCAAGCAGAAGCACATGAGGTTCAAGGTTAAAAAGTACCTATCCCTATGTTAGTCAACACCCTCGACTATTATGGTCCCAACAACTAAGGAGACTGACTGCCTTGCATCAACTCAGCAATAAAAAGAAAATAGTGGGTAAGAGTGAAAAATATTACTCAAGCACTCCCCTCTCGCATGAAAAAGATGCAGGCAAAAGCTCAGGAACCAAACATAAATTAGTAATTGCGAGGACGCAGGTTATAGTCGTGTGTTGGAAAGATAGACAAAGCATCGTCAGGCTGAGGCAAACAGGCGGTTCTCGCTGGTTCAACTAAAGTCGAATCGATGACCTCAGGCTGGGCGTCTGTCTTTTTGAGGCGATCACTATGCACAATTTCATATGAATTAAAAATGAAATCATAAAGCTCAAATTTGTGACCACCTAGTTGCCTAACTATCTGGCGTGGGCCCACGAATTTAGGGGACAACTTTGAATGTCTCTCTGGGACTCGAATCATAACAAAGTCACCCACTTTCAAGGAAACAGGGGCGGCACGCTTGTGTTGCTGCAAGCACATAGCCTCAGATGTAGCCTGTAGTCTCTTTCTGACTTCTCTATGAATATCTGTGAAAACCTTGAGTTAAACCTTAGAATAATCATCTACATTATATACAGGTGAATGAGAACTACTAAGCAGGTCATACGGGAGTCTCTTCTCAACCCCAAAAATTATGTAGTGGGGAGACTGTCCCGTTGACTCACAAACACGGCTGTTTATGCTGGCTGCAACATATGCTAGCCAGTCCTCCCATGTATGCTGAAGTCCGCTAACGACCGGGCGCAAGACATCTAAAATCTTCCTATTCGCTCGCTCAACAAGGCCGTTGCTGGCTGGGTGATAACTGACTGTAAAAGATTGTGTAATGGCAAACTGTTTGCATATTTCTGCTAAAAGTTGATTTCGAAACTCGGTTCCATTATCACTTAACAACACTCTAGGTGTGGAATACTGACAAATGAGATGAGTTATTAGGGCATGAGCAATGGACTTAGCAGATTTATCTTTCACTGGGGCTAAAACAACGTACCGAGACAAGTGATCTACACAAACTATGAGGTACCTAGAGCCCTGGTGGCTGGCGGGAAGCTGTAGCAAGTCAATAGAAACTACATCCCAAGGCCGGGCAGGGGGCGGGTATTCTAGGATCGGCGCAGGCCTAGGCACCGTCCCTTTATGTTGGGCACACTTGACACACTTAGCCACATACGCGTCAATATCTACACGCATAGTTGGCCAAAAATAGACCGCTCGGGCCGCTGTTAGTGTGCGCTCCCTCCCCGGGTGACCAGCAATGACCGCGTCATGAACTAAGTTCAGCACCGCCGGTACACAACACTCCGGTATCACAAACTGTGCGACAGACTCCTTTTTGCGGGGCCAGTAGCGGCACAAGACACCGTCCTGTGACAAGAAAAATTGTGAAAAAGACACAGGTAGTGGCGGGAGACTTGTTTCGTCACCCGACTCCAGAGCGTATATTACTTTACCCCAAACGTCATGTCGACGCTGGGCTGCTGCTAAATCCTTTAGACTGAAATTTTGAATTTCAGTAAGCGCTTCTGCCACTGAGCCAACAGGTACGTTCCTAGACAGTGAATCCGCGACGACATTCGCGCGGCCAGGTAAATACTTAAAGGTTGGCCCAAACTCCTGGATAGTCAGGTACCACCGTGCGAGGCGACCGGTGAGGTTTCTACCCTTAAAAAGCTCGGTGACTGACGCGTGGTCCGTAAAGACAGTGATAGGATAGCCAAGGATAATATCCCTAAAATGTTTAAGAGCCCAAACAACCGCTAGGGTTTCCTGATGGGTCACTGAATAGTTCGACTCAGCCTGGTTTAAAGTATGACTTGCGTACGCAATAGCGCGATTTTTACCGCGAGTGTCCGGTTGCATCAAAACAGCACCAAGACCTAGGGCTGAGGCATCTGTATAAAGTGTAAAAGGGACGTTGTATTCCGGGAATGCCAAGGCTGGAGCGTTGATTAACGCTGACTTCAAGTCTGTAAAACTCCTGTGTTGTGGGGCATTCCAATGAAAAGGTACCTCTTTCTTTAAAAGTTGCGTTAGAGGCGGAGCAATTTTGGCAAAACCTTGTATGAAAGGCCTATAGTAGCCGGACAACCCAAGGAAAGACCGAACGTTTTCGACGGTTTGGGGTTGCGGAAAATTCTTTATAGCCGATATTTTATCGTCAACGTGTGGATACCATCTCCATCAACAGTGTGGCCTAAAAAGGTGATTTTTGCCTTTAAAAATTCACATTTAGTCAGCTTGGCCTTAAGGCCAGCGCCTCTGAGTTTAAGTAGAACCGCTTCTAGTTTAGCAAGGTGACTGTCGCCATCCTTGCTACAAATGATTAAATCATCTAAATATGCATAGACTTCTTTGCCTATCATGTCTGAGAACAATGTGTTAATCATCCTCTGTAAAGTAATGGGTGCGGTTTTGAGGCCGTGTGGCATCCTTAACCATTCGAAATGACCACTAGGGGTACTGAAGGCTGTAATCTCTCTGGATTCAGCTGCCATCGGCACCTGCCAGTACCCACTTAAAAGGTCAAGACTACTGAAAATAGTATTCCCTTGCCCCAGGGACATTAACAAGTCACCTAAAACAGGCAGAGGGTACCTATCATCCTCAGTCACCTCATTTACTTTCCTAAAATCGATGACAGGCCTGAAACTTCCGTCCTTTTTAGGGACTAGAAACAAGGGCGAGTTCCACGGAGATCGGGAATGCTGAATAACACCCTGGTCCAACATATCTTTAACCTGTTCATCTACAACCTGCCTTTGACTGTGTGGGAGTCTGTACGCAGGAATGTACACCGGTTTGGTGTCGGGTTTAACCCTAATGTTGTGTTCTGTCGTAGCAGTCGCACCTAAAGGTTCACCGGGCTGGGCCATGACATCACGATACTGACATATCTTAAGCTCGGGATAATCGACCACTTTGACTAAAGAATCGACAGATGAGGCCTGACAAGATGTGTCGCCGGCGGCGGGTTGACCCACTGCGCCGACACAAGGCCGCTTTAGCTCTAAAGGGTCTGGGGACACCTGTCCGTCGAACGCTAAAGTGCGACCCAAAATGACTCCATTTTTTAGTTTAACTGGACCGCCAGTGGCATTAACCACTAAAGCTACGGTCCAACTTCCCTCGCGTACCGTGTTAAGGGTGGACTCTATCGCTAGCGTGTTGACACGACTAGGCCCTTCTAGGCAGATGTCACAACCTACGGTGGCGTTAGGGACTGACACGGGGACGTGCATTGCGGTTCGTTGAGGGATTTCGTGATTCCCCACGACTATCGCATTGACATTTTTCCATCCCCTGCAAACGTCAGCTGGTGTTGAGGGTTGACCATGAAGTGAGGTGGTGCCCGCGCCATGCACCGGCACCGTGGAAAGAGTCGGCACGGTATGCACTACCGACTCAGGAGAAACACTTTCCCGACCCTTGCTGGGTATTTCTTTTCTTTCCCAGGGAGAAGCGAGGCGCACAGGTTGATCCATGGCCTTGAAACATCTCCCTTGAAACCTTACTGTATTACTATCTGGAAGTATTACCATGCGGTTAGACCTCAGTGACGACAACCCAAGAAGACCGTCAGACGGCAGGGAAAAGTTTGACGTCACGTAAAAATCCAAACGCATGACAGGGGTGTTTCGTCCCAAACTCACTGGCAAACTCACCAACCCAAGGATGTTAAGCCTGTCGGCGGTGACACCGCAAAGGCTCAGGTCCGAGGGTCGTAGCTGGTAGCGGCCTCCCCGCGACGCGCGTTTTAAAGCTATGTATGTCCTTTCAGACAACACATTAACCGCAGCGCCGGTGTCGACCGCAAATGACGCTTGTAGCGGACCCAGCTTGACTTTAAGCGCCATAATTTCAGGCTGACTGCACGCGGCCACAACAGATTCATACAAGCTACTATTGTCAGCCTGCACTGCAGTCTCAATTTCCTCCGGCCCCCGGGTTGCTACCCTGGGTCGTTTTGGGGGGTGCTCTCGGCTTCCCCCGACCCCTTCACGAACTTTCCTGCTCGCTCTTTCCTTAACTTTAGCACAGAGAAACACTCCTCTGTGGTGTGTCTATCAGTACCGTGGACAAAACAGAACTTGCCAGTGTGGTAGCCCGCGGCTCGACTTTTTGAGGCGGCCGGGGTCTTCTGAGAAGCAGATTTGCCTGACATCGGCGAGCCTCCCTTCTCCCTATTAGCCTTGCGATCCCGCTGACGTTTTACACAATAGTCAACCGTATGACCGTCGCGCTGACAGTACGAACAGTGGCGCTTAGGCTTTTCGGTGGCGGACCCCACCACCGATGAGGACGCGCTAACATTAGCGGCCTTCTGGTCGACAGAGGCTACAGTGGAAGCTGGCGCTCCGTCGTTCTCCTCAATTTTAGTTTTTATTTTAAGCACGAAATCGTGCAACTTGTCAGCGGGGCCGTAGGCTAGGGATAAAGAACTTTTTCGGAACTGGCCCTTGATGACAGCCATGTATACAAAAAATTCCAAAAATTTGAAAACATTAGATAGAGACATATTCTCTCCCTCTGTCCAGCCACCAGCTTTCAAATATGAGCCCAAATCAGTAGACAACCGATAGGCGTCTACTTGTCCGGCTAAAAGCCCTTTACTCTCCACAGTTGAAATCAATTTGGTCACAGCTACATTAACACCTTTGACGAGGCTGTGCCTAACATCTTCCCCAAAAGACTCCAGAAAATGTGACCGAAACTGGGCATAATCTTTGGTTTGTTGCGGTTCCATGAACGCGCTGGTGTACATAAGAGCTGATGCTTCTGTTCCCGGCTTTAATCTAGACCTAATGAAGGAGATTTTATCTCCCGGTTCTGACACAAATGAGTTATTCATAACATCCTCGCATTGTAGGATGAAGTCTCTCGCACTGTAATCCGGTTCATTGCCTGCGAAAGCTCTGACTGATGCCGTAGTCGGCAGAAGTTTAATAGTGTTAGTAGCCATTGTGGATTCTTGGTTAGTTAAGATATTACCTTTGTTATCATGCGGGAGAGAAGAAAGAGGAGGGACTCTGTCATGTATAGACCCGCTCCTTAGGGTACGGGAACTGACATCCTCGGCGGGTGCTTCCGAATCCTGTACCAACTGCTGATATGCCTTGGTTAACCTGCCATTTAAAAAAAAAGGCATTAGTAAAGTAAGGCTTCACGAGGAAAAATATGGTAAAAGGAAAAAGTATCACCGCTAAGTGTGTGCTCACTCGCCTCAGATGCTTCCAAAACGCATTAAAAAGAGGGAAAAGAACAATGAGTGAATACTTAGCATGATAAAAACACACAAGAAAGGAGAAAATAAAATAATTGACTATACTCACAATGAAAACAATGTTCACAATTCAGGAAAAATATTAAACATCCCTCTACACCTGAATGAAATTCAACAGCCTAAGGGAAACTAGATACGGCTCCACACGGAGACACACAAAGCACGTAAAAAAAAATCTCCTGAAATGTCATCAACAAGTGGTGTATTAATATAATTAGTGTTGTGTCAGCTACATGCATGTGAAGATGGTGCCCGTGGCACTCCTTCGTCCTCGGCTGGCTCGCCCTTGTCCTTGGCTGGCTGTCCCCGCGTCCTTGGAGCGGCCAGAGAGACCGCCGGCAGTGCCCGGCAGCGGCTGGCAGCGGGGAGGAATGGGCGGAGGAGCGACCACGCTCCACCAAGGCGAAGGTAAGCGCCAACCCACGAATGGCTGTGTCGTAGGCAGACAAGTGGGCGTTCCAGAATTGGGAAGCAGGAACCCGACAGTGGGCGGTGTGGGCGCGCGGGGCGATATGGGCGCGCGGGGCGGGGCGGGGCGCGCGGGGCGATATGGGCGCGCGGGGCGGGGCGGGGCGCGCGGGGCGGTGTGGTGCTGTGTGCTGACTCGACTCGTACGGGGGCAGGGGGGATGGCGTTGCTTGTGTCAGCTTTCTTGCACACTTTCCTGTCTGCCCCTTGACGACACTTGCCACCACTAAGTGTTAAGTGTTAAGAGTGAGAAAGATAACACACGTAGAACACTTCGGAGAAGGTCCGGAAGCCGCTGTTCACCACTTTTGTTAGCCTTTTTGTTAGCTGTTTTTTTGTGTGTTTTTGATTAAGGCGCGAACTGTTATCTCACGTCAGGTCCGTTGTACCGTTGCCTGCTTTCTCAAGTTGATAGAAGTCGTGAGACAACACAATAGCCTTTTAGTTAAGTGATGTGGGTTATGTGTTGGCCGAGCGGAGCCGTTAAGTTCACTTTGAGTTCACTTAATTTACTCTCTCTCTCTCTCTGGTTGATTAAATGGTTGTATTGGCTTTTTAAATATATTCACAGAATAGTTACAGTATTTTGTGGACGAGTCGTAAGCCGTACGCACACTCCGAGAAGTCCTGTGCTCTCGCCCGCCGCCCGCTCTCTTCTCCCGGCTTCTCTTGGTACAGGAGCGGCCAGCGGATAGCATGCTTGCTGAATCAGCACCGTTCCCACGGCAAGGAGCACCTCCTAAGCACAACGTAGCGTCTGTGTGTAACGTCCTGGCGCCACTGGGCCATGGCGATACGACATACATTCACACATTCACATTATGTTATAATATACACATTACATTCACATTATGTTATAATATACATGCACATTACAAGTATAGAGTTGTATCATCAGCATATGAAACAAAAATGTTAAAAAATAAAGGTCCAAGGACACTGCCCTGACGAACACCAGAAACAACAGGCCGAAAAGCAGAGCAGCACCATCAACAACACCACACTGTGATCGATCAGTTAAAAATTCTTTAAAAATACTGAGAACACTTCCACCAATACCAAGGAGTTGTAGTTTATAAATTAGAGCCCTGTGATTCACAACATCAAAAACAGAACTAAAATCAATAGCAACAACTCGAGACTCATGCCCACGATCCAAAGAAGACTGCAGGTCATGAGACAGAGTCATGCTCCCAAACCCTTACGGAATCCAAACTAAGAGTCAGGTAACTGATTGAATTTATCACAGCATATGAAAAGCCGTTTAGCCAAAAGCCTCTCAAAGATCTTAGAGAGGATAGGAGTAATAGAAATTGGGCGGTACTCAGTAGGAAAAGTTGAAGCTGAGGCTCCATTCGGGATGGGAGTGATGTTGGCCTTGTGCCAACAAGAAGGAAAACTACCAGACTTCAGCAGTAACCCAAATACTACATCAAGTTTTGGTGCTAAGAACGTAGCAATCCTCTTAAAGAATAGAGGAAAAAACATCTGGGTCCGTCCCACCATAAATATCAAGATTTAGAAAGTACTTTTTCAATTCACTGGATCTAAATGCAACTGAGCTAAGTTTTGGAAAGAGGAAACAAGTCAAAGGTAGGGATAATTCATTATCACACTGTTTGTTAATAAAAATATCAGGAAATAAATTAGCCTTTCTTAAAGGATCAAAGGACATTGAACCATCTGACTCGCGTAATGGAGGCATGCTAGAATCGACACCACATTAGGAGGATTTAAGAGAAGCTCACCATTAGTGTGGTTGATTAGTTCCTGCAAGAACCTCCTGTACATGAGAATTATAAGCAGCTTCAGCTGCATTATAGATTCTTTGAGCATCAACTTTAAGAGCTACAGAATTATCCCATAGCAACTGTCATCAATTCTGTCTCCATAGGTGATAAGCAGCCTGCTTATCATCGTAGGCCTGCTTACAGTCATCATTAAACCAGGCTTTATCTCTCATACGAGATCTGATTATCTTCGATTGAACTCTTCTGCGTAAAGTATCTAATAGACAAGTATTAAGACCAGAGACTGGGTCATTGGATCGAAAAATAGTATTCCACTGAATATTACTAATTTCAGAACAAACACTGTCCCAATTGACTCGAGATTTAAGAGAGACCTGACGGGAAAAAAATCTAAAAAGATCTTACAATGAATGGCATTATGGTCAGAAGTACCTATGGGAGCAAGGAGCATAATGGGAGTTAGTGCGAGCTTCATTTCTCCCTCGCATGTCACAGGCACTATGTTCCTGGCTTCCGTCTTGACTGCTTATCCTCTTTACTCCACTATCTTCCTGGTTTTCTTTCATGGCTTTCGACTTTGATTCCTTTGTCCTTCCTCTTGGTTTGTTCTCCTAGATAGTCCGTCCTGGTTTCGGCTCCGTTTTTGTATCCTCTCGGCTTCCCTTCTTCACGACTCGTTCTCAAAAAGGAAGAAAAATTTGGAGCTGCCGGATTTTCGTAGATCTCTCTGCCAAAGAATGACCCTCTGCTCGTGATCCTGCCTCCCTTTGTCCTGTGGTGAGAAGAGAATCCTCATCATTTTCCCCTGAGGCACGCCAGATGCACCTACACTAAAGGCCTGCCTGTATTACACTCTCCAGCCTTAATTCACCGTGTTGCAGTATTGCCAATCCCTAAACAACTCTCCGTCCTGCACAGCCACTGAAATTACCATACAGTTTCCTTCATTACTCTACGGCTCAGGATGAAAGCAGTAATATGCCAGGTGTACGCTTTTTATTTATTTAATTGCAGAAAATGAAGAAGCTCAGGGCAAATGAAATTAGGAAACTAAATAAGTCCACTGGTGTTACTATTTACATGTCGGTATACAGCAAAAGAAGTGTAGTTTCACTGGTTTAGTTCAACACAAGGTTTATACCTTACCTTCCTGTACAAATAATTTTATAATACGTGTTTGCAGATTATTATATCTTCCTGCAAAAATAATATTTGAACTTAACAGTGCATACACTACGGCTCCCTAAATCATAATTAATCAATATTTTTCTGAAACATGAACAGACATTCTAAACGCTTATATCTACGGTGATTTTGTAATCTTCAGCTCAACATTGAAATAATGGAGACAACCAATCCTAAACAATAATTCAATTATAATTTTCACATGTTTTAAAGTTTTCCAAAAATATTAAATAGTTAGAAGTGTTCAAGTTAATTTATCTTATTTCTGCAGTATTCTTCCCATGCCATCGTGCAGGCGCCTCCGTGGTGGAGTGGTTAGCACGCCTCGCTACTCCCATGAACCCGCTTCAATACCCCTTGGACTTATTGAGGCACTATTTTAAGAAAATCTACTCTAGACGAATGCTGCATCCCCCCGTGTTGGCGTCAGTGTCTGCCAGGAAGGAAGGCAGGTTTACTTTATATATAGGAAATCCACTTATCCATGGAAGGTATTGTGGTCATGGCTCACTCTAAGGCAGTATTGCGTCGCCCCGTGCACCTCTATGACTTGCTCTGGATAATGACAGACCCCGAAGACCCTATTTGTAGCTGTTCAGAGAGGATGTGTTTACAATGCTGAAGGGTGCAACAATTATTCAGCGGTGGGTTGGTGAAAGTCGGTCCTTACTGTGCATTCAGGCGTCAAATCGAGGTGCATTCATGTCCGAAAGATGTTCTTACGAAAAATATTAGGTTATTATTTTCCAATATGCCGTAAAATCGATGAATATTTGTGTATAAAGAAGTGGTATTCTGGCGGAAAAATACCCGCGCCCTCACCAGAACATGAATTTTAAGTTCGAAAATAATTAACGAGAAAAAAATACATTCAAGTTACTTAACTGATGATATCATTGCGGAAGAACCATTTATTCAGATACACATAGGTTTTGAAG
Source organism: Eriocheir sinensis (assembly GCF_024679095.1). Taxonomy (NCBI): domain Eukaryota; kingdom Metazoa; phylum Arthropoda; class Malacostraca; order Decapoda; family Varunidae; genus Eriocheir; species Eriocheir sinensis. The sequence goes on from NC_066551.1 coordinate 11,422,860, forward strand.
TTCTTTAAACTGCAAATAAAGTCATGGACACAAAAGTTTCAATGGCAATCACTTTTTGTACCATTGAAAAAGTATAATAGTTCAGTATTTTTTTTTTTTTTTTTTTTTTTTTTTTTTACGTCGTTGCCTGTTGCGCCGGTAGGCATCTTCCTGGTGGGGCCTGATGGTCGGCCCAAGGCTTCTTCCAGGTGGGGCCTGATGGTCGGCCCAGCCTGTTCTGGCGCAGGCGAGTGTTTGTAGTGGCGCCATCTTGCATTGGCTCATGCTGCCCCCCGGAACTCGTTCTTGATTCGCTTGGACGGCTTCCTCTAGAGTCCGGGTTGATGGGTGGTCTTCAGGACAGCATGTGGGTAGTTTTAAGCCACTCGGCGGTGACTGAAAAATCCGAGTGGTAGCGTGGGGATTCGAACCCGCGTCGTCCATCACGCGGTGAATGTGGGCCCAGTACGCTACCAGTTCGGCCACCGCCAAAAGAATATGGGAAGAACCATTAGCAAAACCAACCCATTTTCTTTACAAAGCAAATATTAAGTTCACAACACAACACGGCACAGTGGGGGAGCGTGGTAGGATAGAGGTGGGGAAGAGAGGAGGGTGGGAAGGGTATGCGGGGAATAGGTTATGGTATGGGAGGGGGCTGCAGGAAAGTAAACTGATCACTCCTGTAGGGGCGTAGTGACGTAGATGGGTGGACTTTCCTCCTGAGAACATAATGTAAGAACTTTAGTCTATCCCTTCTCCCGCAGAGCCTCCGTCAGTCTATATATAATTCAGCGGCCTGCAGGGAGCGTGAGGAGAAGGAAGAAGCTGGGTGTGTGAGCCTGTGAGGTGGGAGGGAAAGTAATAAACCTTGTGACACTTTTCTAATCCATTTTCTCCTTCTATTTATCTTTCGTTCTATCTATCTGTCTATCTATCTGTCTATCTATCTGTCTATCTACCTATCTATCTATATCTATCAATCATTGGGGGTATACGCTGAGGGGCGTGTCGCCTCGCCCACCATACGACGCCAAGTCAGAGGGTTCCTCTGGGCGAGTCTCCATGCAGGCCCCCTTCCCATCATCTCCCATATCTATATCTATCTCTGTCTCTGTCAATCTGCTTATTTATCTATCTATCTCTATACATCTGTCTGGCTGTCTGTCTGGTTGACTAACTATTTATTCGAATCTTGTGCTTCCTGTCTTATTGCATGGCTGTATGACAAGGACACTGAATAGTAACTTGGAGAGGCGTTTTGATGCTTTTGGTATCAAGTGCCTTCGCAGGATCATGGGGTATCACTGGAATGACTTCGTGTCGAACCAGCGACTACTCCGTGAAACTGAATCGAGGCCTGTTACCAGCTTAGTCCGTGACCGTCAACTCCGACTATGGGCACGTGGCGCGCTTCCCGGACGTTGATCCTGCTCACAGGGTTGTTTCTATACGAGACAACCCTGGGTGGAGGAGACCAAGGGGACGCCCACGTAACTCATGGATGGGGCAAGTCAATCGATCCTGTCGCGAAGGACTTGGGATGGATAGGGAAGTTTCATGGGAGCTTATACCCTGGAGGACCGCCGTGAGTATGGCGGCGAGTGAGTGAAGGAACGCGCACCTGGGCGTTCCCGGGCGTATGCTCCCCATTAGTTAGTTAGTCAGATCCATCTAACTATCTAAATCTATCAATCTATTTATCTATCTAACAATCTATCTATCTCTGCTTCTCATTTTGTCTTCTTTATCTTTTTCTTTTTCTTCTACTTCTTCATCTTTCCTCTCTTCCTCTTTCCTCCCCCTCATCAGGTATCGCCGGGGGCGGGCCGGGTCGGCTCGTGTCAGGGCATCATTCGTCATGGCACAAGAAAACTCATCTTGGTGGTGTTGTGTAAAAGTTGCCGCCCATTCTTCCGTTTTCTTTTTTCTTGTCATGACCTTACGTTGCGTAGCTTGCTCATTCTTCTTTTCCTACATGTATTTCCAGTTTCCTCCTTTAGCACCTCATTACCAACCTTTCATTTCCTGTGTTTTACCCGAAGAAGCACGAGGGAAAAGTATGAAGGTTCGACGGTCCCGTCACTGGTTTTCGAAGGGGAGTAAAAGACGGAGAAGATGACGAAGAGGAAAGGAAACAATTTCATAACTCGCTTCGCCTTTTCCCGCTTATCTTTCCTTTTTATCTCTCGTTTTGTTCTTTTATATTTCTTCAGTTTCCTTCACTAGTACTTTTTCCTACTTTTCTTTCCCTTTTAAGAGGAAGATGCTGGAAACCTCCCTTTTGGACATACTACACACTCTCATCAATAAGGTGAATGGTGAAGGTGCGGGCACACAACGTTGGATTCTCTGGGTGCAAATTAAATGGGTCTCAGGGCCTTCCACGCTTCCGCGGTCATGGAAGATTACAAATGGTTCTTTTCGGTAGTGAGTGAACAGCTTTCGTCCCGTTTTGGAGCCACCGAGACTGTTGATAAAGCTCCAGCACAGCCCCTCGATCGTGCTGGTCATTATCTCAGGGATTCAGTGTTCCCCAACGGCCAGACGTGTGTTGTGTTGTTATGAAGAGGTTAAAGCATATCATCAAGGTGAAAATTGGTCTTAGTGTTTTTAGGAATGTTTGGTGTTTTCTTTCCTTATACTTTTATTTATTTTTGCTTTCAAATTTTTCACATGTGTTACCACGCCTCCTTGGGTCAGGGGTTAACGTGTCTAGCTACGAATTCGTGGGCCTAGGTTCGAACCCCTGTCCGGGCAGTCGTCGTGCAGCTCACCATACTGTTCATCCTCCCTTTTGGGCTGGTCGATATATGGCTACCTGGGGAAACCTGGAAAAGGTAAACTGTAGCAACTCAGATGTCACCTTACGTCCCGGGATCCTTCTCACCACAGGATGAACGGCCAATGCGACGGAGATAAGCACTGTGACCATGCGCAGCTGTAGCGTATGCTCCCAACTTTACCTTTTGCCTTACCTTGTGTTAACTGTGTAACTCCGCATTTCATATGTATTTACCTATCCCACTCTACCATAATGGTGTGTGTGTGTGAGTGTGTGTGTGTGTGTGTGTGTGTGTGTGTGTGTGTGTGTGTGTGTTACGCGTGGTAGCAGAATATAATGTGCCGGACGAATTAGGAAAATGATGATGGACCCGACCACGCAACCCGCTGTGATAGTCCAGGCTACAGGAAGGTGGACCTTGCATTTCGATATATATAATGTTTTTTTGTTGAACCTAGTCAATTCGTGGGTGCTGAATCCAAATCCGATGTATGCCAGACTGTAAATGTTGAGCATTTTTTTCTAGAGGTGAAAATTCAAAATGGCCGACGAGAAATTAAGTTTTTCGTCAATAACTCTAAAAATATTAGCTTAAGACCCTATATATGTATTGAACATGAATATAAATATGGGTACTGCGGATTTATTGGTGTCAAAATTATGGCTCTATCTTACGTTGTCTCTGTGATATGGACTTTTCATTATTTTATTTTCACGAATCAAAACCAACACAGTATCATGCAGGTAGCTCGGCATTGAGAGAGATAATTTTGTAATTCTAGTCACACAGAGTCAAGTTGTTTGGTACAAATTTGGGTAATAAATTCTGCGATATATATATATATATATATATATATATATATATATATATATATATATATATATATATCTATATATATATATATATATATATATATATATATATATATATATATATATATATATATATATATATATATATATATATATATATATATATATATATATATATATATATATATATATATATATATATATATATATATATATATATATATATATATATATATATATATATATATATATATATATATATATATATATATATATATATATATATATATATACCAACATTGGAAGAGAAATTGTATGTAATGGCTCAAGGAAAGAAAGTATACATGACAGCTTAAGTAAACATTATTGACTGTACATGACGTGCAAGCAGAACATTGGTTTGCTTACATTCAAATAAAAATAATAATATCAAAAATACACTTATTATAATTGTTGAGAAAGTCACATGGATAATTTTTGGCACATTCAACAAAGAGAGAACGATGATTTAATGAAGTGTCAGTGATGGAAACTTTATAGAGTTTGTTCGCAGAAGTCCTACTCATCTTCGTCCTCCTCCTCTCCACTAAGCTCTTCCGGTGACACACTCTTCACAACGTTCTCACAATTTCCTTTTGCTTTGCATTTGCAGAATTCTGTGCATGCAAGACTGAACTTAGAGCAGTTGCACAGTGCTGATCTGCAGCCCGACTTGCAACCACAGCTGATGATATGTAGTACCTCGTTAGGTATCACAGCCTGACCATCAGGAAGATGTACAGGCTGAAGAAGAGAATATCTCTTCTCCCAGCCCAGCCCAGCCAAACCAAACTCAGTTTTGGAGGTGAATGTCTCTTTCCTGCTATCTGTCGTGTGAAGATATTAGTTCTTATGGTATTGAGAGAATCACAGGACTGTTGTCTGTATAGATGGCACACATAAGGCAGACAGGAGTTGACAACTTCATCCAGGGGAGTTGATGGATTTCCAAGCTCAATGGGGTTAGCGAATGATTGCAGTTGCTTTAGAGCTGTTGTCTTGCCTATTCCTGAAAAGGAAGATACAGAGTCACATCCAGTTAACGCATGCATTGCCAAGAGATTGGGCATGACCTTTGCATGTTTCTTTACAACTTCATTTATATGTATGACAGTTCGGTTCTTGGTGCAGGATTCCATGTAAAGTTGTACTGTGCTTGGCATATTGTTGGTCTTTGCATGGAGATGGTGAGCCAGGATAACAAGGACATCTGTGTCGTCAGACACCACCTTAATAGAAGAATGACCAGCCAGAGCCTCATTGATCGTGTGATGGGCCATAAGGACGTCAGCTTCTTCGTGTGTCAGTGGTGGAAGCTGAGCATCAGAGCCCAAGTCGATGGGACGGGGATCAGGTCCTGTTGTGATGATCTTCTTACCCTCAGGAACTTTAACTGCTCTCAAAGCATTCACTATCATTCCTATGATCTGCACTTTGTTGGCTATGACATTCAGTGTAACACTTTGCCTGGGAAGTGGGGAATCAGGTGCAAGTTGATACACTCTGCTAATACCATTTGCTCGTTGAACACGGCACTGTGATTTAATGCTTGTCCCATAGTACCTGTCGAATACGATGTGGAGAATTTTTGCCTCATCGACATGACGTACTAAACTTGATACAGCAGCTTCAACAAATGTTGAGACTTTTGCAGGTGCTGCAGGCCAAGGTATTGTCCAAAGAACTGCACAGCCATCAACAATGACAACATCACTTGGATCATGTTTCCTTAGACTACATTCGACTTTGATCTTGGACTTCAGCACTGATTTAGATGTTGTTCTCATTCCCCCATTTGTCACTTCTTTGTTTGGCATGTCTTAGCACAGTGTCTTTGAAAGAGACTTGTCCTTCTCTGCCTGCAGTTCTGCACAGGTATGCTTCCCTCCATCTGCTTGGATTTTTGGCAGGTTTGTATATTTCACATGCATCTCCACAGAACAGGCAGTGCTTCAAAAACTGGAAGCTGGTTTCACTTCTACGCACCCGTTTTGTTTTTGGTTGAGTTTCTTTGGGTTCCTCCTGTTTCCTTTTTTTGAGGAATCGTTTGATATGGTCTGGGGAACAGTATGTGCTGATACAATTCTTGTGACAGAAGAATGAGCTTACATCAGTCAGTTTTTCTGCTAGGTGGTCTCCACGTTGCTGGCTTGCATTACGTACCGCTTGCACTCTTGATGATCTTGTGAGTTTAGGTTTGCTGGACTCGCATATCAAACAAATATTCTCCATGACTGATCTGAAAGAAAAGAACAAAACATACAACATGCAATACCCAACACCCGCCAAAATGTTCATGCATACATTTATCTCCAGGTGAATTGTAATTCATACAGATATCTATATATACATACAGCAAAGCTCTATATCGTGTTCTATTGCACATAGAGCTATGAAATTGATACCAAAATGTCCGCAATATACAAGTTTGTATTTGAGTTTAATACATACTTGGGTCGTATCTATAATATTTTCGGAGTTATACGCAAAAAAACATATTTGTGGGTATATTTTCGGCTATAAAAAAAATTGCTCAACATTTACAGTCTGGCATACATCGGATTTGGACTCAGCACCCTCGAATTGACTAGGATCAACCAAAAAACATTATATATATCGAAATGCAAGGTTTTACTACAGAGCCTATGGGGCTGAAGCCTGGACTATGACCTTGCTGGTTTAGTAAACCGAGTACAAAGCCGTTAGTTTTATTCATCAGTCGGGAACGATGTGGGAAGGAAAGCAGCCGTCAGCCGGTGTTGTGTTCCTCGCTGGCTGGTGTATTGAGTTATTGCTCGAGAAGGGCTGGGAAGGGAGCGACTTCCCTTAGTGTGTGTATGTGTGTGTGTGTGTATGTGTGTGTTTAAGTGAATAGAGACATATCATTGGATGGGGTGGGAGCGGGTTGATATGGTTGGGCTGGATTGCGTGCGTCCAGATAAGAGAATGACGATTTATTGCCCTAGATATGTATAAGCGAACTCGGCGCCGGTATTTCTGTGAGGCAGGATAAGTCTGATACAACAAACGGAGTGGTGTGAATCGTCATATTTTCGTGGCCGTGTCAGCTAACACAAGCAGTCACTCATACAAATATTGTAGACTGTATATACGAACCATTATTCATTTCAAGTTCATTTTTAGGGTTGAACCAGCTGGGTGAGTGCGAGGCGGCATGCTCTGAGAACGTTTGTACGGAGGGCAATCAAAATCCTACTGGCTGAATAAGTGGCAGTAGTATCATCCGCTGTAGCAGGGCAGGGTAAACGGGGCTCTTGGGTAATTCTTTCTTCAGGGCCTCATAGCCAGGAGAGAAGAGGCAGAGGAAAGGAAGGAAGGAAGGCGGGCGGATCCATGGGAGGCGGCGGCAGCGCCTGTAACCTCTCCGGCTGTGTGGCACTGGCACTACCTCGTCCTCTGCGCTCGCCGCTCGCCGCTCACTCAGTACACGGCGCTGCGTGAGGTGAGGTAGACGTGTGTTCCCTGCACCAGGCCGCACACCGCTCTGTTGCTTCACTCCGCCTATGACTCCGCCACCTGGCTGCCCCGCTCTCTCATAAACTTTTGGAGACGACTTCTGTGACTCCTTACCTATTGGTGGGTCTTCCCTCTTCTTGCTCCCATACACGCTCAAATGACTAATATGGAAAATGGGATGAAATGCGGTAAATTCCCTGCACTTTTAGGATCTCATTAACTATTTCTCCTCCTGGTGTCCTTTGTGCAGGTGTGTGTGTGTGTGTGTGTCACAGACTTGGTTTGACTCCTGCTGGCGCCGCTATAACCTGTCGCCGTGGATCGTGAGCAGCATCGATAACACAGGCGGTGACTTGTCCGTACCCGGCGCCTCTCACATACTTTCCTTTCTTCCGATCCATCCTCCGCACGTAAGATATACCTGCAGGGAAGTGCTCCTTATCCTCGACCTCATCTTACCTTTACTTCCCGTCGTTTCCGCTTCCTCAAAGGTAAACAGTTCAATGAATACTGGACGTGGACAGCGTGAGACACCTGAAGTCGTGAGATGAGACACGTGATGATTCAGTGAAACGATAACAATAAAATAAATATGACTACAACTGTTAGAGAAAACAACTATATTGATTCATAACCCTTTTCTAGATGTAAACTCATTCAACGCAGTGCTAGAAAAACACCTATTTTCTTCCACTGAAAAGTTTAACTCGAACATGTAGCAACCTCACCACGGAGTGAATTTACGTAACGTCGTGCCGAGTGGTTGTTGTCGTCTTTGACGTTATCGGGAAGGGATAAATAAAATAAATAACCAACAGTGACGCAATAAAATGACATCACAAAACGATATCCGGCCGTCGTGATCGTCATTGCATCAGACTTACAGGCGATCGAACTACACACAGAGAGAGAGAGAGAGAGAGAGCATGCCATCTCGACTTCCCCGTCACCCGAACGTTCCGAAGCTCCGTCTCGCTGAAGCTTCAAACGCTCGTCATATTTCATCGCCGCCAGTCATCCGCGAGATGTGACGCGACTCGCTGTGCTGGTGAACTGTGACGCGAATAGGAAAACATTGACGTGTTAGTACTTCCGACGAGCTGCCCCTGACGAGGAGGCCGCGGCAGGGAGAGGCAGTTCCCCGCCTCATTACCAGTCCGTCAGCACACCAACTCACGCCCCAAGGAAGCCCCGGGGTCTGCTGGAGCTACCTTAGTATGGGCTTGGGCCATCTCAGACAGCTGCCAGTCTTACCATCACAGACTCCTTCACCGCCCTCTGCTTCGCCTTCTTCATCCTGGCCATGGACCTCCTCGCCCGTGTGATCTTCAGCATAGGTATGTTTTGTTGGTCTTCTTGGTAGTGTTCATAATTGATTTCCAGTATTTTAAAATTTTCAACTTAACACTTGTTCCCTCCTCTCCCTTTCCCTGTCCCTATCCTGCTGGGCCTCCCGGCGCAGCAAAGTACCTAACTCATTTGTCTTATGTTAATTGCTATATTCATATGCACGACTGAGGCTCGTTCAAGACATGTGGAGACTTAGGAGCTCTATCGCTTTATTACTGTCATCGTAAATTACCGTCTCCTATTTTTCCTCTTCCACTTCCTTCGCCTTTAGGTTGTAACTAATCACCTTACTCTTGCTAACCCTAATTCCCGACTCGACACACACACACACACACACACACACACACACATAAACACACACACACACATAAACACACAAACACTAAAATGACGTGGAACAAAACTCCCCCTGTTTCCGCCGTGCGGAGAGGACAAGAAGCACCCGAGTGGTTCAGAAGCGTGACGATGAGTGCCATCGTTGCAGCCATCAGCCTAATTAAGGAACGGCGCGTTTATATTCTTCTCGGCTCGTGAACCCCGCGAGTGAGGCTTCAATTTTCGCTGTATTGTGTTTAGTGATAGAGCGCATGCCCCTTCACCAGCCCCGCCACAACCTTGGCCACCCCCCCCGCCTCCAGTACCTCCGACCTTAGCCATGCACAGTCTCATGCCTTTGGTAGTCCCACCGCCCTCGCCTTTCTCATCACAACCCCCTCTCACCAACAACCCCCCTCCCTCCCTCCCTCGCTTCACCTCACCCCTTACCCCTTACTCCTTTACCCCAAACGCCACACAGGCGGGCCCCGCCTTCCCCGTTCTCGCCACCCCGTCTCCTTCACTCCTGCTTGCCCCTGCTGCTGCCCCCGCTTCCTGCCCATTACCCTGAGCCCCTCCTTGCGTGGGTTCAGACCCTTTGTAATCACTGTTATGTCTCCATTCCAGAGAACTGGCCACTTGTATGAGAGAGAGAGAGAGAGAGTATCTTGTCAGTTAAATTCATCTATGTTTTTTTTACCTGATTTTTTTTTCTACACAAAAATACACCTTTCATTTTCCCTTCAAGAAATAGTTAAACCCTCGTATATATCATTTATCGTAATTTTTCATCGCTTTATTAATATGCCAATGAACGATAATCAAATAACGAAAAGGATCCATGGGCAACTCTGTGGTGTTTAGTGTATCAATAATTGTTTCGTTGTAACAGGGCGTTCCTCATTAGGGCCTTTATGGCTTTATTTGTGCTTCAATTAAAGGTTACCTGCCGCCAGTCCACCTGAGCCACTTCAGTGTGCGTTACTGTCTTAAATGATTAAATAGCACGTACATGAAAAATGGTGAGTGTCCGAGAGAAAGCCCCACCTCCAGCCAGACGCTTGTTTGTCTTTTCTTTGTTTTTGTGTGTCACGTTAATTAACACACAAAAGAAATCAAAGTGTAATCATGATTCTACCTTTCCCGCTTCCATGCCTAGTAATTACGGTAAAGGCTTAAAAGTTTTTTTGTTGCTTATGTATAATACAAATGTTTGCAATTTTCTCACCGCTTTCAACGCTCGACAAACTATTCCATTTTTATATCGCTTCTCCCCCCCCCCTCCTCTCTCTCTCTCTCTCTCTCTCTCTCTCTCTCTCTCTCTCTCTCTCTCTCTCTCTCTCTCTCTCTCTCTCTCTCTCTCTCTCTCTCTCTCTCTCTCTCTCTCTCTCTCTCTATCTAGCAACAACAACAAAAAAAATATATATATATATATATAAATATAACTATATATATATAAATATATATATATATATATATATATATATATATATATATATATATATATATATATATATATATATATATATATATATAAACATGAACACGATACACATATAAGCTGGTAACCACTGAAATACTCGTTTCACTAATATTCGCCAACAAACAGCAAAAACTGTTCACTACTCAAAATTTGGTTGTTTCTTTATCCACAGTAATTATATATATATCGTTTGTTGTCATTTGCATTATACCAATTTTTTTTTTCACTTTTTTCTCCCTGTAACTCTTCTGTAGTCCCTTTTCTGTTTCCTTTCCCTTACTCGCTGATCTTCACCTCCTCCCTCTCATTACTGCCTTTCTTATGCTTGTTTTTTTTTTTCATGCCTAAACCATTTTAAACATTTAATTGCCTTTCTCACACTTTATTTTCCTCGATCCTCTCCTCCTTATAGTTGTCACTCAACCCTTTTTTTATTATTTTCCTTTTTCTGAATCACTTTTCCTACGCATGTCTTCATTATTGTTCTTTTCGTAAACGTCTTACTCTAATCTTAACACCTGGCAATCTTCTCCTGTCACCTGTTATGATTTCACCTGTCATCATCATGCAAGTCTTAATACTTGTTATCCCTCACAATTATTTACCTTCTATTCACTATATATCCACCCAAACCCAATATTCACCTCTCTAACCTTTTCCTCATGAATAGAATATATTAACAGAGCACCAACACATTTGAATTACTGAATTCATGAGGGAAACGGAGACCAACCAGAGAGCAGGAAAACATTTTTCCCCCAAATTAATATATTTGTACATCCGAAACTGCTAACCATTCCAGAATATCGCGTTACCTGCGTCCCTTCAGGCGTGACACGTTTAAAGAGATGGATTTCACAAATTCAGACAGTCGACGTTTACTCCCTGATACCAAAATAATGTTGAAGTGGAGAGGAAAGGGAGAAGAGGGAGACCCCCGTCTTCCCCCCAACCATGCCTCTCCCCACACCTGCCCCCCACACCTGTCCCCCACACATCTGCCTTGAGGAGATTGCTTGCAAGTTGCTGCGTCGGTAAAACAATTAGGAGAATCACCTCGCGACTCCGTTCAGCCTGACACTAGCTTACGGGCATACATGTGAGTGTGTGTGTGTGTGTGTGTGTGTGTGTGTGTGTGTGTGTGTGTGTGTGTGTGTGTGTGTGTGTGTGTTCTAATGACAAAAAAACACCCAGTATCATTATTATTTCATACAGAGCCTTTGCACTTTTCAACACGGATGGTTTATGCTTGACACATTTACTCACACTAGATGCTGTTACACTAATAATGTAGGAGCCCCCGACCCCACCCCACATAACCTTTCTCTCTCTCTCTCTCTCTCTCTCTCTCTCTCTCTCTCTCTCTCTCTCTCTCTCTCTCTCTCTCTCTCTCTCTCTCTCTCTCTCTCTCTCTCTCTCTCTCTCTCTCTCTCTCTCTCTCTCTCTCTCTCTCTCTCTCTCTTTCATAAAACCTAAGTCTTTGTCAGCTCAGGGGTCACGTATTCTAAATGGACCACAAGCAGACCGGCCAGAGATTACTGCTTTGAGTACATAAGCTCTCACGGGAGTACAGCGTGAGCCGCGAGATGGAAATAGTAAATATATAGCAAAGAGATTGTTTAACCTTCTACCTGCTCGCACCTCAACCCTCGGATTGGGGAATATATGCGTGAATTTTTAACTTGACCCCAGCCCCCTTTAGATCTCTTGAAGTTGGAACATGAGCGCGAAAACGAGAAAATTGAATACAATAAATAAGTTCATGATAACTTATATTATGTACCTTTTTCTCTTGCAACTCTTATACTCGGCAGCCATCTGTGAATGAGAGGAAGATAATTGGCAAGTAAATTATGTGTGTATGAGAATACCAATTAAGAACGATGATTAAAGGAAATAATATCAAGGGTTATCCTCCCCTCCCTGCAGGTTCTCGTGTCTGCAGTAACGGGGAAATAAGTATTAGTTTATTGAAAGTGGGTTGTCCCCGTCCTCATTCTGCGGCCCGCCCACCGACAATCAGGTTAATGATTAAGAACGGAAGGTGTTGTGTGAATAATTGTTAGGGAGTGCCAATGGTGAAGTGTTTGTGTGTGTGTGTGTGTGTGTGTGTGTGTGTGTGTGTGTGTGTGTGTGACGTATCCACCAATATTTATTTCGTTGGCATCACACGGTGTGATGGCAGCTGCCCCGACCTTTTCGCAGGCTGCTGTGACGTGCACCTCTTAGGGAAGGAAAATGTCTGCGTGTGTGCGTGTGTCTGTGTGTGCGTGCGCGTGCGTGTACGTGCGCGCGCGTACGTGCGTGCATGTGTGCGTGTGTAGGCGTATGCGGGCTTCCGCTAAGGGTGTGGGCTACGGTCCGGGGGCCCCACACACCTCTGCTGCGTTGCCGCGCGCCACGGCGATGCTGACGCACTGCCTCAGCCATGCCGTCTCACGGGGCTCCCCACTGCGCTGGCTGATGCGCCTGCCGATGTCCTGCAGCAGGTCTCCAAAGGCAGGTCCCAGCACGCCGCTTGTCTCCACGGCGAGGGGCACGAAGTCGTATCGTTGGGCGAGGGCCGCGTAGCGGTGACGCTTGCGCTCTTCGGCAGCGCGTGCGGCGGCTCCGGCGGCGGAAGCACAGTTGATGGTGTGGGTGGTGGAGAATGTGTTGATGCAGGTGGCGTCCCACATCAACATCTTGCCTCGCCTGAAGGGGAAGACTGTAATTCCGTCCGGTCGGCGACCGTCACCTCGGTCCAGGCCTCGCGGCTCGAGGATGGCCGAGAGGCCAGCGGCGGCCAGGGCCCGGTAGATGACGTCGTTGAGAGCTGTGTGGCGGGGCAGTCGACCGGGGTTCCTGTGGCAGGACAGGCTATGGTAGCCCTTGGCGTCGGACATTGCCCCACAGCGGCAGTGGTGAGGTTGTTGGGCGTGCGTGCCCAACCTCAGGGCGACGCTCACGCGGAACGCCTCGTCGGGCAAAAGGAGGCCAAGGACCTCGACGGGGACGGCTGACAGCCAGGCCCCGCTGTGTGGTGCTGAGGCGGCGAGGAGGCGAGCACGGTCGACCTGGTTGACGCGGGCTAACAAGTCGTCAAGGCGGTGGGTGGAAGCTGCCTCGTCCAGGTTGCGTTGTGTCAGCCTGAGCTCCGGGTCGTGTGTGTGTGTGTGTGTGTGTGTGTGTGTGTGTGTGTGTGTGTGTGTGTGTATGTATGTGTGTGTGTGTGTGGCTTGACGAGCTGGGCTCGCAGTCGCCAGCAACTACCGTACCGACTCAAATCTAACTCCTTATAGTCGACCTCTGGGTACTGCCAGAACGTTCACACACCGCACACCCCATCCCCCTCGCTCAATGGGAGACAGTAACCGATCCTCCGTTAGTAGAAAAAATCCGCATGAGCGGGGCTCTAACCTCCACCTGTCAGACCATGGAGCTTGGAAGCACAACGTTCTACCACTGAGCTGCCGGAGCGGTGTGTGTGTGTGTGTGAGAGAGAGAGAGAGAGAGAGAGAGAGAGAGAGAGAGAGAGAGAGAGAGAGTGTGTGTGAGAGAGAGAGAGTGTGTGTGTGTGTGTGTGTGTGTGTGTGTGTGTGTGTGTGTGTGTGTGTGTGTGAGATAGAGAGAGAGAGTGTGAGTGTGTGTGTGTGTGAGAGTGAGAGAGAGTGTGTGTGTGTGTGTGTGTGTGTGTGAGTGAGAGAGAGAGAGAGAGAGAAATTGACTGTTGTCCGTGATGCACTGTATGAAAAATGTGTTGCTATTGCCACTGCGACTTTATTTTTTCCCACCTCTCCATCTCCATCTCTTCTTTCCTCACGGACTCTCACTCACAACATCTGGCAGTGTTTTCTTCACCTCTTCCCTCACACCTTCCCTTCCTCGAATCATATCTTGACGAATTTTACCTCTTATGTTTTTCCATTCCGGCGTCGCAACCCTTTGAACTGCATCCCGATTCCCCTTTGAGATCCTGCTACATTCTGGTCTGCGTTCTTAATCTCTTCAACCCATGTCTCAGGTTTATTGTCTTTTTCTCACCGTTTCTCTCTTAAGAATATATCTCCCAATGAACATTTTGAGAAGCCTGCTCTCATTCCTTTCATATTTTCTCCTTACTCGCTTGTATCCCCCTCCCTAATATTTAAAAAAAAAGTTTGGGTACTTACCCTATTAAACTAATGACTTCACTTTTCCTTCTCTTCTTACCTTTTTTAGCCGTTCTTCCCTCTCTTTTCTCTCAGGCGTTCATTTTACCTTCCCATTATTTTGTTTTTGTCACCTTCATTCTCATATTAGGGGAGGCGGTGGCTGAGTGGTTAGCGTGACGGCCCCGCGTTCAGGAGTTCCAGGAGGGACGCGGGTTCGAATCCTGGCCGCCGCACAGCTGAGGTTTTTCAGTCACCGCCGAGTGGCCTAAGACTACCCACATGCTGCCCTGAAGACCACCCATCAACCCGGGCTCTAGATAACCTCTCCAAAGAGAGGCTTAAAGATGAGTTCCGGGGGGCAACATGAGCCAACACAAGATGGCGCCACTATTAACACACGCCTGCGCCAGAACGGGCTGGGCCGACCATCAGGCCCCACCGGAAAACTATCCCAGGCCTGCTGTCCAGCCCCACCACCGGGGAAAAGCCAGCAGGCCCGACCATCAGGCCTGGCCTTAGGCCTACATCCAGGCACCAGTGAAAGCCAGAGCCCCGCCATCAGGCCCCACCGGGAAGAAGCCTTGGGCCGACCATCAGGCCCCACCGAGAAGAAGCCTTGGGCCTACCATCAGGCCCCACCGGGAAGAAGCCTTGGGCCGACCATCAGGCCCCACCGAGAAGAAGCCTACCGGCGCAATAGGCCGCGACGTCAAAAAAAAAAAAAAAAAAAAAAAAAAAAATCATATCATTATCCTCTTTCTTGGCCTCTGCCTTTTTACCTCTTTACTCTGTCCTTCCCTTCCTTCCCTTACTCATGTTACCATTATCTTCTTACTCCTCCCATCCCTGTTTAATGCGCGAGTCTTCGTTTTTTTCCTTTACCTATTCTTATACCACGCCATTCCCCTTCATCTCTTTCTCACGTTATTTTTATATTCTTGCTCCTCACCTTTTCACATAATCCCAGTCCTCATTCTTTTCCTATTCCCTTTGTTTTCTCCATTTTCCTCTGTGTCCCTGCCTTACCCGATACGAGAATACCGAAGCAAGATCGACAGTTATTTTCCCTCTTCAAAATTATCCTAGAATCCTACAACGTCCCGTAGATCCTAAAACGTCCCATGGTGAAAAAGAAGATTAGAACAGTATTAGCTTTGCTGCAGATTCCCTGTATACGGATCAAACATCGTAGACTGACACTGAAACACGTGAGCGCAGTTGCAGGGTGACCCAAAATGAACACAACCCATTAATGCACGCGATTTCAAAAGTGCTTTATTCTTGTATCCATATTAAGCTGAGCTGATAATGAAATAGTCCTGATAGTTTGGATTCTGTAATTATGATGCTGAGAAAATGAGTTACAAAATGACCACTTAGACGTCGCTTGCAGTTCTGAATGCTCCCCGCGCATTTGTCGATAACGCAGACCCGGTCCTCTCTAGGGATAGCTCCGATCTTTGACGTAGTGTCTGTTTTGAGGTATGTGCTTGTCCGGGGGTGAGGGTAGCATGGATTGTTTATGTTGTAAGTACGAAAAAATCAATCCGACGAGACAGTTGGGAGCAAAGCCTCCTCGTGGAATCATCATGGGAAATTCTAATCAAGGACCTTTGGTTCTATCCTTACAGAACTCAGATCACACAGAGGCTGACGCAGAGGATATGGAGAAAAGCATTGTCAAGTGTCGATGGTTTTGTGACAAAAATTGAAGTGAATCCTGTTGACGATTTGCCGTTTTCCGATGAGACACTTCACATTTCAACAGCAAAGACAATATTTTCCAGGGCACATCACCACCTGGAATGTTCTCCAGCATCCATTGCATTCAACAAAATGCACTATATTGGTGGCCATCTCAGAACACAGTATCAATGGACTGTCTAGTTAAAAAAGCGAAAACGAGTAGTCTGTTACAATACAACGGAACGTTATCTTGAGGTCATAAGAAAGTTTTAGACGGCACAGACTTCAAATGAAACTTTGATTAGGCTGCAGCAACGATTTAGGATCGATGTGATGTGATGTGAGTAGATGTGACTCAGAGTGAGCCCCGCACGGATCCGGCCTGAAACCCCCAGATATGCGAGTTATATGAAGGTTCGTGTTAATGAAAACCCTCCAAACAATCAGACTTGAAATGAAAAATCATGTCAAAGTCCAGAGCTGTCACAAGAGAGGAGTGTGTCCGCGCAATCGTGAATTTCATGCTGCTTTCAGGAGTGCCAGCAATGTCGAGGTGACCAACTGCTAAGCATTTCATGAAAATCATAAAAGAAACAAACTATATAAACTGCAGAACCCAAACGTTTATAACTTTTTTATCAACTCAACATGAATGCAAAAATGAAGGAAATCTTATCAGCGGCCTAAGTGTCACACACCTTTACAAGTGACATTCGTTTTTAGGCGACCATGAAGACATACTTAGATGACCATGTAGACATTCTTAGATGGGCGGGAAGGACGGAGGGACGCAAACACAGGAGACGGATAAGGCAGCAAAGTGAGAAAGTGAGAGTTAAATTGAGAAGATGAGAGGAGTGGGTGGGAGAATGAGCTACAGATAGAGGAGATGTATTCAATTTGCTTCCTCTTTTTCCTCATCCTACTCGTCCTTGTCCTTGATCTCGCTCTCGGCCCGACTCTCCTTTCTCTTTAGCTCTTCGTTCTCTGCTTCAGTATTTGTTATCGGTAATATCGTCCTTGTCCTCGTCCTCGTCTCTTTACTCCTTTTCCCTTTCCTCCTCCTCGTCCTCCTCCTCCTCCTGCTCTTCTTCTTCTTCTTCCTCCTCCTCCTCCTCCTCCTCCTCCTCCTCCTCCTCCTCCTCCTCCTCGGGTTGAGTCGGGAGGGGAGTCACGGGGGATGCATGGCGGAATTCAATCAATGAAGAATATCGCACAAAAGTATATTAACTTAAGCCCTTTAAGTCCTTTAACTTAATAACTTGACGGAGTGAAGATTGCGAACCCTCTGTAAAATGCTTGATAAATCTGATAAACTTGCAGTGAGGGCGAGGGAGGAACGTGGGAAAATCGCGATAACCGATTGACAGTGACAGGAAAAGGGAGTGTTGCAAGATGACGGAGGCTGGCAAATTGTGAAGGGATCGTTATTATTTTCTCCGCGTTATGAAAACCGAACCTCTTTGAATAATATTAGTGATGTGGACGCACGTTTTGACTGTGGTTATTTTTCTTTTTTTATTCCCTCGTTAAAAGAAATGCTAAAAGAAAATAATTTGTCCATTTACAACAATACGTTCTTCGAAATTTAAGCAGTGATGTGATTTAGTTCAATAATGTTTCGTTTCTTGAGTTATATTTCCTTTCCTTCGTGAAGTATTTGACAGGCCTGAGTATTGTGCCATTCCGTCATGTTTTTAAGACCTCTAAAAGACCTCGTATAATTATTGTTCCTTCACTCCTTATGCATCACGCCCTCGCCACACGTATAACAAGAGGCTGTGCATAGGGAGAATTTTACAGAAGAGAAAGGAGAAACTGGTTCTGTATCAACACGGAGAGAGAGAGAGAGAGAGAGAGAGAGAGAGAGAGAGAAATGGCGAGTACGAGAGACAAATGGTAGCAGATGAGACGACCATTAGGAGAAGAAAAAAAGTCGGTAATGTACCAGCGATGGGTAAGGTAAAAAGGAAATTCTGCCCGCCTTGATTTTACGCTTACTGGGAAATAATAACAAGGAAATTATAATGTGTCCCAGCCAAGGAATGCAGGTCATGTGTGACGAAAAAAAGGCTATCATTTTAAGTATTATTACTGTTATTATTACTGGTATTATAATTATTATTACCATTCTTCTTCTTCTTCTTCTTCTTCTTCTTCTTCTTCTTCTTCTTCTTCTTCTTCTTCTTTATTCTTCAACTGTATTCTTCTTCAGCAACTATTCTTCAACTATTCTTCTTCTTTATTCTTCTTCTTCTTCAACTATTCTTCTTCAGCTGTCTTCTTCTTCAACTGTTTATTATTCTTCTATTTATTATTATTCTTCTTCTTCTTCTTATTCTTCTTCTTCTTCTTCTTCAACTATTCAATATTTCTTCTTCTTCTTCAGCTATTCTTTATTAACAACTTCAACTTCTTCTTCTTCAACTATTTATTTAGCTATTCTTCTTCTTCAACTTTATTTATTTATTCTTCTTCAACTATTTCTTTAACTATTTAACAACTATTTCAACTGTTCTTCTTCTTCTTCTTCTTCTTCTTCTTCTTCTTCTTCTTCTTCTTCTTCTTCTTCTTCTTCTTTATTCCTTTAATATTTATTTATTTGACTATTATTCTTCTTCTTCTTCTATACAACTATTTAACTATTCTAACTATTTATTCTTCTTTATTATTTATTTCAACTATTATTATTGTAACTATTTTAATATTTATTTATTTATTTAAAATATTATTAACTATTTATTTAACTATTTATTTTATTTATTTATTTCTTTATTTATTTATTCTTCTTCTTCTTCTTCTTCTTCTTCTTCTTTATTATTCTTATTTATTTATTTATTCTTCATTTAATAACTATTCTTATTCTTTATTTATTTATTTATTTTATTTAACACAACTGTATTATTATTCTTCTTATTTAATATTTAAATATATATATTTATTTATTATTTAAATGTTTATTTATTTTATTATTTATTTCTTTATTTATTTATTTATTTAATATTTATTCAACATTATTTTAATGACTGACAACTATTAACATTTTATTTATTTATTTCTTCTTTATTTATTTATTTATTTATTTATTTATTTATTTATTTAACTTTATTCTTCTTCTTTATTTCTTTATTTATTTATTTATTTATTTACTTCATTTATTTATTTATTCATTATTTATTTATTTATTATTTATTTATTCATTTATTTATTTATTCATTTATTTTATTTATTCTTTATTTATTATTTATTTATTTATTTATTTATTTATTAACTATTTATTTATATTTTAATTATTATTTATTATTTATTTGTATTTATTATTATTTATTTATTTATTTAACTATTTATTATTTATTATTTATTAACTATTTATTTATTATTATTTATTTATTTATTTATCTATTTCTATTTATCTATATTTATTTATTTCTATTTAACTTCTTCTTCTTCTTCTTCTTCTTCTTCTTCTTCTTCTTCTTCTTCTTCTTCTTCTTCTTCTTCTTCTTCTTCTTCTTCTTCTTCTTCTTCTTCTTCTTCTTCTTCTTCTTCTTCTTCTTCTTGACATTCTTCCTTCTTCAACTATTCTATTCTTCTTCTTCTTCTTCTTCTTCTTCTTCAACCTTCTTCTTCTTCTAATTCTTCTTCTTCTTCTTCTTCTTCTTCTTCTTCTTCTTCTTCTTCTTCTTCTTCTTCTTCTTCTTCTTCTTCTTCAATGTCCTTCTTAACTTCTTCTTCTTCTTCTTCTTCTTCTTCTTCTTCTTCTTCTTCTTCTTCTTCTTCTTCTTCTTCTTCTTCTTCTTCTTCTTCTTCTTCTTCTTCTTCTTCTTCTTCTTCTTCTTCTTCTTCTTCTTCTTCTTCTTCTTCTTCTTCTTCTTCTTCTTCTTCAACCTTTCTCT
Organism: Eriocheir sinensis; assembly: GCF_024679095.1. Taxonomy (NCBI): domain Eukaryota; kingdom Metazoa; phylum Arthropoda; class Malacostraca; order Decapoda; family Varunidae; genus Eriocheir; species Eriocheir sinensis. Next base: position 11,442,816 of record NC_066551.1, read on the forward strand.
GCTTCTTAATTTCTTCTTCTTTTTCGTCTTCTTCTTCTTCTTTTTCAGCTATTCAACTGTTCTTCTTCTTCTTCTTCTTCTTCAGCTATTGTTATTCTTCTTATTTATTTATTTATTATTTATAGCTAACAGCCATTCTAACAGCTATAGCTATTACTACTACTATAGCTATAGCTATAGCTAGCCTACTAGCTACTGCTTGCTACTAGCTACAGCTCAATTATAGCCTATAGCTTTTTATTTTTATTTTTGCTTTTGCTTTTATTTTATTTTAGCTTTTATTTTTATTTTGCTTTTAGCTTTTATTTTTAACTTTGTTTTGCTTTTGCTTTTGCTTTTGCTTTTGCTTCTTCTTCTTCTTCTTCTTCTTCTTCTTCTTCTTCTTCTACTATTACTACTACTATTACTACTACTATTACTACTACACCTACTACTACACCTACTACTACTACTACTACTACTACTAATAATAATAATAATAATAATAATAATAATAATAATAATAATGTTTATTTTTGCTGTAATAATCATTAGCTTTTATTGTTATCATCATCGTGAAACAATTTTAATATACATCAGAACGGAACAAAAACAAAAAAATCTTCGATAACATCTTATTGTCAATTTGTTACTGATGCTGCTATTGTTGTTGTTGTTGTTGTTGATTGCAGAAGATTATATAATTTTAATACACTACCACTAACAACAACACTTCACCTCCTTCCTGCCCTTCCAAATCACCGCTGACGCCCACCATTACTACTAAAACCACTACCGCTACCTTGACAACTACCACTAACCACTAAAACCATCACCACTCAGCACCACTAAAACCACCGCAACCACCACCATCATTACCACCATCCCCCACCACCACTAATCACAGTCACTAACGACCACGAACCACCACCACATTGCACCACTAAAACCACCACTGCTACGACCATCACCACTGGAACTACCACCACGATAAACTCCACTCGCGCAACCACCACCACCAGCTCTCCACCTTTCAATAACATAACACACCACATGAACCATCACTTCTGCACCACTAAAACCGGCACCACCACATCTGCAGCCATCACTAACCCCCGCCAATAAAAGCACCACCAAAACTACCCTTACTACAGCCATCACTAACCACCACCACCACCACTACCACAACCACCTACGCTTCACCACAGCGGAGAACAAACACACACAACTTCACTTCGCTGCCGCAAACGCTAGCCAACACACCTGCACAGCGATCAGGGCCACAAGAATGCGCTGCGCCACCTCGTAACACGGAGTTAGGGCAGGAGTTGTAAAGATTGGCAAGATTAAGGAGGGAGGGAGAGAGAATATGGAGAGGTGGAAGGAGGAGAAGTGGGAAAGGAGGAAGAGGAGGAGGAGGGGGTAAGTGAGATGGAAAATAAAAGATAGGAGGAGGAAGAGGAAGTGTTGCACAGTGGCTATATTAGGCAATGTAGAAGAGAAGGATATGAGAGATAAAGTGAACAAAAAAGAGGATAGAGGTGAGAAAAGAGGCAGTGGAAGGAGAGAGAGGAAGGGAAGTGGAAGAAGCAGTGAAGTGCGTGCAATGAACTAAAACGACCAACTTTACGAACAGTTACAAAAATTTACCTAAGAAATTTATACCTGAATCAGCACTTCCTAATGTATCTCACTTTTCTTCCTTCTTGCCTCCTCCTCCTCCTCCTTCTCCTCCTGCACCATCTTCACCTCCTCTTCCCCCTCCTTCTGGATTCTCGCGGGGGAAAGAATAATAACTTTGCGTGTTGCTTTTTTCCAGGTACACGTTAACTCCTCCTTTGCAAGTGGTGGGGATGAGAAGTTCCGGAGAGGGATAACTGAATGACTGCTTGCAAGGTGTGCATGCGGGAGGGGGAGGGGTGTGATGCTGCAGGAAGAGAGAGAGAGAGGAGAGAGAGAGAGAGAGAGAGAGAGAGAGAGAGAGAGAGAGAGAGAGAGAGAGAGAGAGAGAGAGAGAGAGAGAGAGAGAGAGAGAGAGAGAGAGAGAGAGAGAGAGAGAGAGAGAGAGAGAGAGAGAGAGAGAGAGAGAGAGAGAGAGAGAGAGAGAGAGAGAGAGAGAGAGAGAGAGAGAGAGAGAGAGAGAGGAGAGAGAGAGAGAGAGAGAGAGAGAGAGAGAGAGAGAGAGAGAGAGAGAGAGAGAGAGAGAGAGAGAGAGAGAGAGAGAGAGAGAGAGAGAGAGAGAGAGAGAGAGAGAGAGAGAGAGAGAGAGAGAGAGAGAGAGAGAGAGAGAGAGAGAGAGAGATATTAGGTCCTCAAAGAGAATATTACAGTCCGAGTCAGTCGCACGGAACTAATGGCCTTAGTATATTGTCCTTGAAAACTCCGTTCCTCACACACACACACACACACACTTTAGAATTCAAGTCAGTGTCATACTAACCACCAATAGAAAGCGAAGTGTTCATGCACCGATGACGCAATGATGACGCAATATACTGACGTCGCATCAAACTAAAGGCCGCCATGCAATGCCTAAATCACCACCGTGTGCTGTAGTCATTATTGTTGTTGTTGTTATTATTATTATTATTATTATTATTATTATTATTATTATTATTATTATTATTATTGTTATTATTATTGTTATTATTATTGTTATTATTATTGTTATTATTATTGTTATTATTGTTATTATTGTTATTGTTATTATTATTATTGTTATTGTTATTATTGTTATTATTGTTATTATTGTTATTATTATTATTATTATTATTATTATTATTATTATTATTATTATTATTATTATTATTATTATTATTATTATTATTATTATTATTATTATTATTATTATTATTATTATTATTATTATTATTATTGTTATTATTGTTGTTGTTGTTGTTGTTATTGTTACTATTATTACTATTATTACTATTATTACTATTATTACTAATGTTGTTGTTGTTGTTGTAGTTGTAGTTGTAGTTGTAGTTGTAGTTGTAGTTGTAGTTAATATTAACTCAAGCCTCTCCGATATCGATAGGTCTTATCAGGAATGTATTTTATCCTTCCTCCATTTTTTTCTGCCCAAGGATGTTGGGTTTTAAGGCTACACTAAGCAGTATTTAAGCAGAACCGCCATAACCAATGTTCTCTGGACTTTTTGTCCTTGATTCTGGAGTCAAACCTTCCAGCAATCGATGGATATTGGGTCATTTAAGTCCCACACACAAAAAAAGAATAAAAAACCCTCCAACAAGGCACAACCATCGCCTTTCCTTCTCTTCCTCTTCTCGTCTCTTCCTTCAGTCCTCGTATCTTTTCTCTTTTTCCCCGCTCCTTTTGTTCAACCACACCTTCCTTCATTTCTTAATCCTATTCTCCCCAAGAATAAAAAACGGAGCTAACGAAAAGAGCGAGCGAGACGTCCTTCTTTCGTCCGGGGATGAGGAGAGTGAGAATCAGGAGCGTTAGTACCGAGTTTGATCCCAAGTCGAGGGTGTTGTTACGCATGGGGCAGTGGAGGTTCGGTCTGGGATGTCCGAGAGGTGGCAAGGAGGGAAAGGAAAAGAGTGAAAAAGAGAACCAGCAAGAGGAGGAGGAGGAAGAGGAGAAAGGGGGGGGGGGGTAAAAAGGAAATGGAATGAAGCTTGAAAATAAAAAGTGCGAGAGGAGAAAATGTAAGAGCCGGTTGGAGTGAGAAAGTGGTGGAGGGAGAAAGCTATCTGAAGGTGGATAGGATAAAATTTCTTACAAGGAAGAGGAAAGAAGGATAAAGGAACGAAGGTTTTGTGTACGAGTTTTCGAACGCTGAATTAGGTGTTTTTTTTTTTTTTTTTTTTTACAGCAGAGGAGACAGTGCAAGGGCGTAAAACAAAAGAAAACAACAATGAAAAAAAAGCCCGCTACTTACTTACAAAGAAAGCGTAAATAATGTGTGTAAATTGCGAAATATACGAGAATGAAGATTAAATGAAGAAAAAAACAAAAGAAAATGACGAAGAAATAAGAACAACAAGAACAGCAACATCGATAACAACAAGAACAAGATAATAAAAGGAAGGAAAAGAGGAGGAGAAAGAAAATTAATAGAAAGAAGAATGAAAATGTAAAATAGAAGAGAGGAGGAATAAGGAGAAAGGGAAGAAACATGAGTCCAAAAAGAAAGGACAAAAGAGATCGTGACAAATTGAGTTTACACAAGGAGGAGGAGGAGGAGGAGGAAGAGAAGGAGGGAGAGGAGGAGGAGGAGGAGGAGTAACAACGCGAAGATAAAAGAATAGTAGAAAATAGGAATAAAGAAAAGAAGAAAAAAAGAAGAAGTAAGAGTAGAAGAATAAAAAGAACAAACTAAGGTAGAAAAGAGCAAAGGAGAAAAGAAAAACAAAAGAGGAAGAAGAAGAAATGAGGGTAAAGAGGAAGGAAAGAAGCAGCATCGAGAGGGAAAGCTGCAGGACCAAAAATATGTTGCAGAAAGAAAGGAATATAAAATGAGACCTTGAAACGCGGCGCCGAGGAGGAGGAAGGAAAGGCCTGAGTGATTTACAACTTTAGGAACAATGATGTGGAAAGGAGCGTCGTTTGGGGGCATAAAGGCGAAGAGTGTGGCGGAAAGAAGAGCCAAAAAAAAAAAAAAAAGAAAATACGGAGAATCTCAAGGAGGAAAAGAAAACGTAAGGTGGAGAGGAAAGAGGAAGAAGGAAAAGACGAGGAAAATGAGAGAATAGGAGAAAAAGGAGATAGGGAGGGAAAGATATATTTGCATGAAAGAATATGGTGACCTAGAGATGGATAAGAATGCGTGGGATGGAACTCTACCAGGCGAGGGACGAGAAGACGAAGGGCTTAAAGACTCGACCCAAAGACAGCCTCCTTCACGCCCGTCCACCGTTCTTCATCCCTCCTGATCCATCCTGCCCCACACTTTCACACAGTCCCATCTCCTCTTTACTGATCTTCGTTCCCCATCTTTCCCCACGCACACTCCTCCTGCTCTTCGTCCTCTTCCGTATTCTCATTTAGTCCTTAGCTTTTCAATCCCTCTTTCTTGCTTCTCCGTTTCCTCATTCAGTTTCCTTCCTCAGTTATTTGTTACGCACCTTCCTTATCCTTGAGCCCTTTTCCACTCCCTGTTCGTCATTCCATCCTTTCTCCTTTCAGTCTCTTCCTTCCTTCATCCCTTCCCTCCCTCCATCCCTGCCTTCCTCTCCGCCCTCCCACGTCCCCTAAACCCATCTCGTCTTCGTCCTGGCCACCCCGAGGATGATCCCGAGGGTTTGGCCCAAACACAAAGTTACGGCTTCTGTGTTTCCTTCGCCGGTGACCTTCCTCGGGATATTTATGGTCTTCAAAGGCCTGGCCGCCTCGCCTCATCTCCGTGGCGGTCAACAAGAATACAAAACACACCCGCCACTCAGCCGGCCGCGTGTTTTGCCTGCGTGTGTGTGTGTGTGTGTGTGTGTGTGTGTAGGCCGAGGTATCTAATACGTGCATGATGAAAGACAAGATTGAGTGGGAGAGAGGAGGAGGAAACTTCGGAGGGTTGCAGAGTCTGCCTGTCACCCCCCTTCCTTCTGTACACGTGGCACGGTGTTAAGAGGTGGAGAGGGGCGTAGCCATAAATCTAATGCCTATATTTCCTGCAATGAAATTTCGTCGTTCAGGGTACTGAGTGGCTGCAGAGCTCATGGTAATAAAGGTATAATTTAACTTGCGGTATGCTTTTACTTATTTCTGTTTTACACGCGAAACTGATATTTCTCGCGATTTGACAAGAAATCGTACCTCATTCCATGAAATGTACACACACTCAAAAAACTATCGTTACAGTGGGGTCCGACGATTTTCACACTGAGCAACCCGGTAATCTCGGCAGGGTTGGTAAGAGTGATCACCCCCACCACCTCAGCTCTGCTGGGGGGAGCAGGACAGGACCCTCTTAAGGGAGGGATAGAGAGGAAGGGAGACACCGAGATACCGGATATCACCATAATATTAACGGAGTGATTTGAGTGCCACTTGTTTAAGCTTTATGTTCACAAATTATTAAACAATAATGCTCATATGATATACGTAACAGCGGTGGGTAGAAGTATTCTCTCATGTCAGAGATAAAAACAACCATCAACGCATGCCAGATCTAGTTCAGTTCATAATGTGCCATCCTGGAACTAATGCCTCCACTGAACGTGTCTTTTCTTTCATGAACAAATTCTGGGCATCTGAAAAAGGCACAACTTCAAATTGCAACGCTAAAAGCATTGCTGGTAAGAAAGATAAAGTTTAAAGAGAGTTGCATGGATTTCTACAGGTTATTTCAATCTACTCCCGAGCTACCCTTCTCTCTTGTGCTGCCTCATTGCCTAATAAAAAAGTAAGAACTTTGCGCGCCTTTTAAGTTAACGAATAAGGAATTTGGCGCGAACGTTTTGAATTGCTGTAATTAGCCGTCTCTGGAAAAGAGTAATTTATTAAATAGCTTGCATGCAAGAGTTGATTTGTCTAACATGCTGGTATAATGACTCGCCGATAATTATTAGAGTATTAATCGTACGGGGTGCATTCCATGATTGTTTCGAGACAACTCCATTACCCATGGGGAGGCGGTGGCTGAGTCGACAGAGTGACGGCGCCGCGTTCAGGAGGACGCGAGTTCAATCCCCGCCCTGTGCCACCATGCTGGGATTTTTTAGCCGCCGCCGAGTGGCTTAAAACTACCCACATGATGTCCAGATGACCACCTATCAACCCGGACTCTAGATTCTAGGATTAAAGATGAGCTCCGGGAGGGCAGCATGAGCCAATGCAAGATGGCGCCACTATAAACACTCGCCTGTGCCAGAACGGGCTGGGCCGACCATCAGGCCCCACCGGGAAGTAGCCTTGGGCCGACCATCAGGCCCCACCGGGAAGAAGCCTACCGGTGCAATAGGCCGCGACGTAAAAAAAAAAAAAAAAAAAAAAAGCGAATGCCGTGACAAGTAGTGCATGCTATACTACTAGTGAAACCAATGCCAACGTTATCTTACCATTTGGGTGATAAGGCAAGTTTATAATCTACTATAAATCTATCATAAGGGTTAGCTAAGTTTTACGTAACCTCCTAGGCTCAGTGGAGCCGTATGTGGCGATCAGTCAGTGGGATTCACTCTGATGTCCGAATCCTGAGTGACTCATCACCGCAAGGTGTTTATCATATTGTATCCTAAATGGACGAAATTTTAACTCTTCACTTGTGTATGATGTGTTAAAGGATAATTTCATCACCCCAAACACTATAATATTATAGCTACATAGACTACAAATCAATTAACTTCGACGAAAACTCCACCTGTGTGTTTCATGAAGCGTTACTGTGCCAGCTCAAATTCTACTGCTTCATTTACGAATCCCGCTCCCTTGGTTCAGGCAAGTGAACCCACACCCAACACACTCAGTGATACCAACATGAGAAGCCTGTTCTCAATGGCTTCGTCCTTGGTGTCAGTTTGTATCGTGCTGAATGTGTAACGATATTTTTTTGAGTGTGTGTACACCCAAAACAAAAGGAATGCGGAAAGTGGTAGAAAAAAGGAACTGAAGTAAAGAGAAGAATAATTAAATAAAGAAAATACATAAATAAACGGCAACTTTATGAAGAATAAACATGACTGACTTCCGTTCCACGTTGAAGTTGTCTTGAAACTGGCAAAGTTTCGAACATAGATTGTGTGCTGCGTGCTGGTCGATGCGGCCCCGGGAATCTTGTGGGGTCTCTGTTTTGAGGGAGACGAATACTTGTGTGTTGCGTACCGGGAGATGCAGCACTGGTAACGTGGCGGGTACCTGAAGGGAGGGAGACTATATAATACCTGTGTGATCCATGGCCGCCTATGCAGCACCGGAAATCTGGCGGATACCAGGAGAGTGGGAGATGAGTACCTGTGTGTTGCGTACCGGGCGACAGAGGACTGGGATTCTGGCGGGTACCTGTTTGGAAGGAGCCTAGTGTCTGTGTAGGGGAAGGGACGGGTACCTAGAGAGGTTGGGACTGACACTCGGAAAGGAAAAGACGGTTACCTGGAGAAGCGAATACCTGGAGACAGACACCTAGATAAACTGTTGCTGAGAAGGATAGACACGCGTGGACAGGGCATGGGAAGTACAGAAAGAAATGGATAGCAGATAGACAGGTATAACGATGGTCAAGTAGAGAGGTGAAGGGTTATCCGGATGATCCATGGAAGTGAAAGTGATTCGAGTGGCGAGTTTCGGCGCTTCCCTGAGGCGTGAGCAACGAACGGGCGAGTGAGTTCTTGCTGCACTCAATTTAGGGAGATTAACAATGTACGTATAATAAGGCTAATGGGTATTGAGAGAGAGAGAGAGAGAGAGAGAGAGAGAGAGAGAGAGAGAGAGAGAGAGAGAGAGAGAGAGAGAGAGAGAGAGAGAGAGAGAGAGAGAGAGAGAGAGAGAGAGAGAGAGAGAGTTAACATGAATGTCATATTGAAACAGCAGCAACAAACTTAAAATATGTTTAAAGTTACACACACACACACATAGTATTAACAGAACGACGAAGAAGACTGCAAAAAATAAGGAAATGACTATTAGTTTTCCTGTATTTGCCCTTCTAATCAAGAGAATGATGTTAAGCACTTTCGACCTGCAAAGAAGCACACACAAAAAACTAATAAACAGGTGAGCGGAACACTTACCTGTGACGGAAATGGTTCACTGTTTACCTGTTCTGGGCTTCGGTTTAAAATCTTGATCCAATTCAGTCTGTCAAAGAGGTCAGGTTATAAAGTGTTTTCCTTGTTAATCATACGTCAGGATGCTTTAGTTCGTTGTCTTAGCTTTCAAAGCAGCGCAGTTGATCATGCAAATGTGATAATTACTATCGTTAAGAAATGTTTTGCTTGACACCATCCTCTGCAAGCACACCTGAGTGGCGGTAAACAATATTGTAAGTAATGTCGAAAGCGACGCAAGAGACCAGTGTGCTCTCAGGTAGACGAATGTTGCTCCTCGGGTTGTTTTATGAAGTGCTCTCTTCTTTTCATTCTCTCTCACACATTCTCTCATTCATTCTCTCTTTCTTCCCTCTCTCTCGTTTCTAGTCTTGTCTCAATTCTGTTGATTTCTCCTTTTCTCACCTTCAAGCAATCGATTAAATAGCTCTCCCATATTGTATCTGTTTCTTTCCATTTATATTTTTCATCTTTCCTCAAGTCTGACGTCTTTTTCCCTTGTTTTCGTCGCGTCTCTTTCCTTTATCGTTTCCGCCTTTACTTCCCGTTTTATTCCCTTCTTCCGGAGCTACTTAGGGTCCTCCAAACGTTTCCTCCCTTTCTACGTTCTCTACTTTTGCTGCCAATGTATTTCCTTTATTTGTGTCGTATTTCTTGCTTATTTCCGTTGTCCCTCCTTTCCTCCGCCCCATCCTACTTCCTCCCTTCTCTTCCTCTTCATTCTCCTTTTCCTTTTCTTCCTCTTCATTATCTTTGCCTACTAAAAATCGTCCACTCTCCACGTCTCCGGATTTCGCTTTCTCATTCATCCTCAGTTCGTCCTTCCATTTTTCCTTCCGTTACTTCCGCTCTTTCTCCTCCTCTCGCACTTCCTCTCCTCTGCAGAAGGCACCAAGATAAGAAAAGCGCTTTCCTGAGAATATGAGACGCACACATTTCCGTGACTTGAGGCAAAAGACACCTGCCGGGTTGTACCACACACCTGTCAGGGATGCTGCTCACGGAGAGAGAGAGAGAGAGAGAGAGAGAGAGAGAGAGAGAGAGAGAGAGAGAGAGAGAGAGAGAGAGAGAGAGAGAGAGAGAGAGAGAGAGAGAGTCGCGGTGTTGTGGTAAATGTTGGCATCCATTTACATGAGAGAGAGAGAGAGAGAGAGAGAGAGAGAGAGAGAGAGAGAGAGAGAGAGAGAGAGAGAGAGAGAGAGAGAGAGAGAGAGAGAGAGAGAGAGAGAGAGAGAGAGAGAGAGAGAGAGAGAGAGAGACGTAATAGCGCCCCGAGGAAATATAAATGGACTGCTCTCATCTCTATCTTATCTTGAAATTTACCAGAAAATGGGAAAAACAAGACAAATGGGGCACTTAAGAGACAATGGACGTTATAAATGTGTGTCACTACGAGAAAACAACGTCCGCCTCTTCTTACTTTCACATTATAGAAATAAATGTTAAGACACTTGTTCCGGTTTCTTATCGTATTATTTTATTTTCCTCTCGATAAAGCTACACGGGAATGTATAACACGTTTTAAACATGTCACAAATAGGGCAGAGGTCTAACATCTAAATCACCGACCTTGCAAAATTATATATATCTTTTTGCAGACGATGAGAATAGGGCTGTCAGGTTAATTTCTTATTCGCTTTTCTCTTCCCCGATGAAGATAAATATGTGCTTTATTGTTTTTCCTTCTGTCTTCTTCTTTCTCTGTTTTACTAGAATTCAACTCGACCATTAATGACATGTGCGTACTCGCGGTGCTAAATTAATAATAATAATAATAATAATAATAATAATAATAATAATAATAATAATAATAATAATAATAATAATAATAATAATAATAATAATAATAATAATGATAATAGTTTTATTTCGTCTCAGCGGCATATATTTATAAAAAAATACTAGAGTAAACGATCGAAAATGAACGAGATACATTACCTATATAAGCGTGTGCATGTTCTTCTCTCGCTCTCTCTCGCTCTCTCTCTCGCTCTCTCTCTCCCTCACACACCCACCCACACACACACACACACTCACTCTCCTTCGCCGGGCATTGTAGTAATTGCCTGGAGAATGGCCGCTCCTCGTGGTAAGTGATAAATCTTCACGCACTCTCCGGGAGGTGAAAGGTTAAGTCTCCAAAGCGACGGCTATACATCTTGATCCGGTTCCACGTCGCGGACATCGGATGGGATGCTCTTTTGTGGCGTTGGGTACTCCTCCTACTCCACTTTCTCCACGCTTCCTTTTTTTTGCCACTTATAACCCCTTTTATGATTTTTCTTTCCCTTCCTCCTCTCCTCCCCTCGAAGTGAAGGGAAAAAAGCAAGAGGTAATGGCAGCGGTGAATAGAAAAAAGCATTAATTCTGAGAGAGAGAGAGAGAGAGAGAGAGAGAGAGAGAGAGAGAGAGAGAGAGAGAGAATCTCTCTCTCTCTCTCTCTCTCTCTCTCTCTCTCTCTCTCACACACATTGTTCCTCAAGTTTTGACTATGATTGCTCTGCGTTGTTTTGGCCTGACTCATGACGTCTTAATTCATACTTCCTCGCAATGAACCAGAGCACACAGTAACCCATTTCCAGGCAGACTAATTTTTCTGCTATTGCCACATAGTTTCTGCTCTCCCTTCCCATTGCTCTGTCACCACCAGCCATTATTTATGTTGTCCCGTCCATATTTCTGCTTTTCCTCTTCATTGCTCTGTTGCCTCCTCATATTTTTCTGCTGTTGCCTCTGGTATGTCTGTTTCCCCCTCTCATTGTTTTGTTATCCCTTCTCCTTTTTCTGCCTAGTCTTCTCTTTGTTCTGCATTCCTCTTTCAATTTTCTGTTTCCCCCTCAAAAATATTCTTCCTTCTCTCCATTTTCCCCATTCGCCTCATTTACCTCTGCTGTCCCCTCTCTCATCGAATCAGTGCATCTTAATGGAAAACAAAAGTGAATGTCCGATGTTGAAGAGGCTGCTAATGTGAGATTGGAGTGTTTGTGAATGTTTGTCTCGTGTGATAATGCCTTCAAAGTTTGTAATCATATGACCAGAGTCCTTCATTTGTGGCTCGTGCGGTGTGCATTGCCCCTGAAGTCAATGAACGTATCCGCCATTTAGCAACCGTGTAAGAATAAAGAGAACAGCACAGAAATTAAAATACTCATAAAGGGAAAGGGAAAAAGAGATAGGGAGAGACGGAGGGCATTGCGACCAGTTTTGCCTCCATACCTCACCAGCCACAATCGAACAAAGCTAAGAACAGAGTTGACCGCCCGCCACAGGGGAGAGAGGAAGGCGTTGCCCGCTGACTTACTCTTTTCATCAATCTTGTCTATCCGTGACGAGCGCGGGGAAGGGAGGAAGGGATGAATGAAGGACACGGTGAGAACAATGAGACAATAATGAGATGGGGAAGAGACGGACAGCGAAAGGAAGACGCAGTCACTGAACAAATTAGTCTCAGGGGAAAATCTCACCTTTACAAAAATTGATTAAGAGGAGGAAGAGGAAGAGGAGGAGGAGGAAATGATGAAAAAGGAGAAGGGGTGAAGGAGGAGGAGGATAGGAAAGGCTGCTGTGCTTTATTAAGGAGAACAGTGAAGAAGATGAAGAAGGAAAAGAAGAAGAGGAAAAAAGGAAGAAAAAGAGGAAGAAGAAGAGCTAATTCCCTTATGAAGATCCGCTGTCATGTTGTTGCCTTGCCTCGCGTGGGCATAGCAAAACAAACCGCCGCCGCGACACTGTATTGAATCAGGTGACCGAGGAAGCAGCCACACCTGTACGGCAAGAAGTTAAAAGCCACAAAGGTGCTTCAATGTGTATTCTAATCAGCGCTACAGGAAAAGAAACGCACACACACACACACACACACACATACATACACACACACACACACACACACGCACATGCACACACACACACGTTCTTACTTAAACCATCAGAGGCAACACGCAGCACAAAACGCCTCTAGAACATCAAAAGCCGAATAGCGAGACTTGGCAAACACTGGGAGGACGGTTCCGGAGAGGAGAGATGAAAGGGGGAAGAAGAGGAGGGGACGTAGGGGAGTGAGAAAAGGCAAACATTAAGACTTTCTCGCTCCGCACCGCACCGCCCACCAAGAAAAACAGGTCATGTCAAGAAGGAGAAATTTGCCTACGTATTCACCTTGAGTGGAAAAAAGTCGGAATACGAGAGAAGGAAGGTGTAACATGATGGCTGGGGAGGGAGAAAGAGGGCGTGGGTGACCTTGAGGAAAGTGAACAAGGCAACAGGTGAGTGGAATAGGAAATACATGTATGGAATAAGGGAATACTGAGAAAATGGAATGATATGGTAGGAGTGAGGGATGAGACGGAAAAGGTGAAGGCGATGCTACTGGAAGGAAAAGGCAAGGCAAAGGAGTGTTGGGAGAGTGGGAGGGTAGGGCTGGGGGAGGTAGGGATGAGGTGGGCAGATGCTATTGAAAGGATGTACAGGAAGGAAATAGAAATGGAGGAGGTGTCACAGTGCATGGAAGTAGCTGGAAAATGAGGTGGGTGTGACGGGGGAAGGAACTGATGGACTAGCAAGTAAGAAAACACGGAAAGCGAACAGGAAAATCGTTACGTGATGAGGAAATATAGGAAAAAAGTGAATAAAACAAAAAAATAAATAAAAACGTACACGGAATACAGGGAGTGAATAATGCTGAATAAATAAGCAGGATAAAAAGAATACGAAGAGCTAAAATATAAAATGGTAGCGGTGAATTTTTGTCGGAATAGAAATGGAGAAAGTAGAGTGAAGGAGCCTGAAGGAGCAAGGTGCAGGAGATGGAGCAACAGAAGGACACAGAAGGACAAGGGGAACGTGGGAGTGAGTCCTAAGTTAGGCTGGGGTGTTGCTGCCTCTAAATGTTTACGACAGGAAAAGGGTACAATAAAAAGTGGAGGAGGAGAAGAAGAAGAAGAAGAAGAAAAAAAAAAGAAAAGAAAAAGAAAAGAAAAGAAGAAAAGAGGAAGAAAAGAAGAAAAGAAGAAAAGAGGAAGAAGAAGAAGAAGAAGAAGAAGAATGAAGGGTGCAATAAGAGGAATAGGAAGAGCAGATTGAGTTGAAGATAAGGAAAGGACTGATAAGGAGAAATGAGGTGTGGTGTAGGAAAGGAGAGAAAGAAAAGACTGAGGAGCAGAATGTGGTCGAAATGAAGGAGACGAGGAAGGAAAATAGAGGAGTATGATTGGAGGTGAAGACGACAAAGAGAAGCAAGTTGGAACGGTAAGGTCTGGACTCGAGAAAGACGGGTTTGTAGGAGGAGGAGCTGAAAGGGGCAGTGTGGGAATGAAGGGAAGGAGGAATGAGGTGATATAGGAAGGAGTTGCAGGTCTCTTACGTTCCTCATCGACCTTAAGGAGATTGAATCCGTGTCTGTCATTCGTTCATTCCATTTCTATTCTTGGACTGTTGTTTTCTCATTCTTGTTAATATTTTTCGTTCTTCAATAATCAGTCCTCTTATTTCGCTTTATTTCAAAATATGTTTTGTATTCGTCTGCGTGTTGAAGGTTTCCCGTTCAGAACAATGTGCATCCTGGTTCTTTATTGTATACTACTACGGTGTTTCATTCATATATGAACTCGTTTTCGTCAAGGCCCGGCCACTCTCCGAAAAAGCATCATTTAATGTTCGATAAATCGTGAAAAGACAATTGCTAAACGATCAGTGCGTGTATAGAAAGTATGATGAAATGCATCGCTCGTTCACAGAGTAACTATTTGTTGTGCATCATGGGGGGGGGAGAGAGAGAGAGAGAGAGAGAGAGAGAGAGAGAGAGAGAGAGAGAGAGAGAGAGAGAGAGAGAGAGAGAGAGAGAGAGAGAGAGAGAGAGAGAGAGAGAGAGAGAGAGAGAGAGAGAGAGAGAGAGAGAGAGAGAGAGAGAGAGAGAGAGTGTGTTTTTCTCTCTCATTTTGATTGCCCTCTGATTCATCCCTCAGCAATGAAAGATAGACATGATCAAAGCTATTTTTACCCTAATCTGTTTCCTGAGCTTAAGCAATGTCAGTGTTTTTTTTTTTTTCACCCAGTCTGGTCCACCTAGTTACCAGGATTTCTAATTTTGCGAGCGATTATTTTCTTGCCATCATTCTCTTTCAATAGGGTATAGTAAAAAGATTTTAGTAGTAGTGATCCTGGTAAATGAGATTATCTTATATGTCAGTTTGTTAGTAATTTAATGGAAAGTGTGTGTGTGTGTGTGTGTGTGTGTGTGTGTGTGTGTGTGTGTGTGTGTGTGTGTGTGTGTGTGTGTGTGTGTGTGTTGCGTGCAGGCGTGAGAGAGCGCGTGTTTCACTTTCATCTTTTCTACACGCGGCGCCTTAATGGTGCGGAATGGTATAAAAAGTAAGCACAAAAATGTTTTCATGCAGTAGTTTTTTTTATATACTAATGGGAGAGGGTAGGAAGGGGGAGGACGACGGAGCGAGTTTTTGTTACGATTGAGGAAGGGGAGGATAACGTATTCGTGTATGTGTTTTATCATATTGAGTGTTGCTCATGGTGAGGGAAAGCCATTTAATCTTATGTCTTTTTATGCCTAAAAATTACAGACATAGTCATGATTAGTGTCTTATATATTTGTGTAAATATCATGTAGGTGCGTGCGCTTGTGTGTATACTTTATATAGAGAATGAACATTTTCCTTTTCACTTATTTAAAGAACGGAGATCTCAGTTTAGGCTAAGACAATATTCTTCTAAAGATGTAGAAAAGGAGAAAATATGTTCATCAAAAATAATTCTCCCCACTAAAAAAAATGTAGCTACACATCTGCTATCATCTGTCGTTCTTCCTGAATCATTCTTTATCTCTCTTATTAAGAGCAGTTCTTTCCCCACTTTCTTCTTCTCAATCACCTTCAACTTTCCTCTCCACTCTTTTCCCCTACATCACATTTTCCAAGGTCGCTTTCTCCCTGTGTCATATATTTCATCTTATCTCCTTTCTTCCAAAAGCATTTCCTCCTCAGTCTCCCTAAACTTTCTTGTCTCCCAGAACTCCTCTCTCTCAGTCACGGCTTTTGGGTTTTTCTAGCTCAATCTTTCACTTCTTCTCAACTATTTCAAAGGCATCCGTCTACCTCCCGCGAAACATCTGGCGTTTCGTCGTTTTCTGCAGCTTTTCCTTCGAGGCGCAGCAGATGCGAACAAAGTTAACATTTGGTGAACGAGAATGGCATCTCCTTCCTCTTTCTTTTTTCTTCCTTTTTACTCCTACTTCGCGCTTCTTTTTCCTTCTTCTCTTACGTCCCCTTTCGTGCTTTTCTCCTTTCCTTGATGATCCTGTACTGGTTTTGGTATCGTTCGGGCTTTTTTTTAGCGGGCTTTTTTTTCCATTATTGTTTCCTTTTTTTATGCCCTTGAACTGACTCCTGTGCTGTTCTTGTTTTTATTCAGCTTATCTTGTCTTCCTCCTCCTCCTCCTCCTCCTCCTCTTCCTCCTCCTCCTCCTCCTAGGATAGTCACATCCCCAGTAATGTTATATATCTATAGTTTCAAAAAGCCTTTCACAAGGTACTACACGAAAGACCCTTCAAGAAACTCTAGTCGGCGGGACTAGGAGACAATCTGACAGCGTGGATAAAAGATTGACTCACTGGAAGAAAGCAGAGAGTTGTACTCAAACGGACAGGCCTCCGAGTAACTCCCGGTCACGAGTGGAGTGCCACATGGGTTAGTGCTGGGCCCAATACTCTTTATTATATATATCAACGACCTAGAACTAGTATTAAAGTCAACCTTTTCTAAATTTGCCGATAACACAAAGGTGGGAGGGAAGGCCCTCACGACTGCAGACTGCAAAATTTTCCAGAGAGACCTGGACCAGATCAGTCAGTGGCCAAAAAAGTGGCAAATGCTCTTTAATACTATGAAATAAATGCAAAGTAATGCACATCGGGTTCAGAAATAGTAACTACACATACTACATGGGTGGGGAACAACTACAGGTTGTACAGGATGAAACAGACCTCGGAGTCACTATCAGCAGTGACTTTAAACACACAAAACACTGCAAGTCCGCCTGCAAGAAAACCGATACTTTGCTCGGGTTCATAGCGAGGAACTTCGAATAACAGACGCCTGGAGTTGTGTTATCCTCGTATAATTCGCTTGTAAGGCCCCACCTGGAATACGCCGTACAGTTCTGGTCCATTAATTACAAAAAAGACATTGAATTACTCGAGAGAGTACAGCGACGCGCTACGAAAATTATACCATCATAGGGGACGCAACCTTGCGAAGAGCGACTCAAACGATTCAACCTCCTCAAGTTGAAAAAGAGTCCATTGCGGGGAGACCTGATACAAGTCTTTAAGTATCTGAACAAGCTCAGCAATGTCGATTACTCCAAGCTCTTCTCGCTACAAACTTACCCGAGAGCAAGAAACAACAGTAAAGCATTTCAATTGAAGCGATCCGGTACAGATACCGGCAGGTTATTTTTCGAACAGAATTATTCGCCACTGAAACAGCCTTCCTGCATAAGTAATTAGTGCGGAGACAATCAACTCCTTTAAGAATCGCATTGATCGTCAGTTTACTGCGTCGCGGGTGAACTGAATGTATCCATGAGTACAAACAGTACTTTTTTTTCTTTACATCAAAGGAAGTAGCTCAAGGGCAATAAAAATAGAGTGTAGAAAAAAAGCCCGCAAACCAGTGCTTCTATAAAAGACGAAGTAAAGAGTAGCCAAAAGAGAGGTCAATTTCGGGCGGAGAGGTGTCTTGACACACTCCTCTTGAAAGAGGTCAAGTCATAGGCAGGAGGAAATACAGACAAAGGAGGGCTGTTCCAGAGTTTACCATTGTAAGGGATGACAGAGTGAAGATGCTGGTTAACTCTTACGGAAGGGGTTTGGACAGTGTAGCGATGAGCTAGAATAGAAAGTCGGGTGCAGTTGTGGCTGACTGATTGATTAAATCAGTGAAAGCAGGCAGACTTGATATGAGTCAGACCTGATATGAGTCAATAGAATTTGCTGTCTGTTCATCTGTACTTCCATGTTTCCTCCTCCTCCTCCTCCTCCTCGTCCTCCTCCTCCTCCTCCTCCTCTTTCCTTCTTCCTCGTAGTGAAATCTGTCCGTCGCGTGTTATTCCGCCCTGCCTTGTTTGTCTCTGTATTTCTCAGGTGAACGTTGATTCGAAGCGGCAAGTCACGTGTGAAGAGATGAAAGAAAACGTGGAAACATTATGCAAATCTCGAATCTTAGAACACATGACTTTTGCTGCATCAGTAGACGTTCAAATTTATTACTTTAATCTCATTGTTGTGATGCAGAAGGAAAGAAAGACATGGGTTGCGTGTGTGTGTGTGTGTGTGTGTGTGTGTGTGTGTGTGTGTGTGTGTGTGTGTGTGTGTGTGTACGCGCGCGAGTGCGTGCGTGCGTTTTGCGTGCGTACCGACATTGGTACGTGCGTGCGTGACTGCGTCCTAGCGTGTGTGTGCATGGGGGTCTGTGTGTAGAGAGGTAGGGTTGTGTGTGTGTATCCTAGTGGATATGTTTTTTTGGTTAAGATTCGTTTTAGGTCCGTGCCAGTATCTCATTACCTACCTTATGAAACATCAGTATCTCTCCATATAGCCTATCTTTTCTACAAACCTTCAACAGTCATGGAAACGCTCTGAAAATCCAATTCAAGGACTTTTTTCTACTCTTGAAAATAGGGGATAATGTTTACGAAAGCGCGTCGCCTCCTCTGGCGGCGGCAGCGGCGACGCTGCAGCCGGTGTTGCGAAAAATACCTCCTCGCTGAAATAAGTCACATATACATGTGGGGGGGGTCCAGGGGGGGCGTAGCCCCCTCTGGTTAGAAGGGGGGGCTGAGGGGGCGCAGCCCCCCCGTTAGTAGGTCGTAAAGTTCGGTTGGAGTAGTTTAAATATGCTCCCCGACCCTAAGCCCTCTGCGAGTTATTTTACGGCTGCGGCGGCTGTAGCGTCGCCGCGGCCAGCGCCAGAGGAGGCGACGAGCTTTCGTAAACATCCCCTCTTTTCAAGAGTAAAAAAAAAAGTCCTTGAATTGGATTTTCAAAGCGTTTCCATGACTGTTGAAGGTTTGTAGAAAAGATATATGAAGAGACAGTGGTGTTTCGTAAAGTAGATTATGAGATACTGGCACGGACCTGATACGAATCTTTACCGTTTTTTTTTTTTTTTGTATTTAACATCTATTTCAAAAAATATATGAAGGAAAATTACTATAATAATAAATGTATATTAACACTCATCCAATATCATTATCTCACGTAATCATTATTTCTGCTTTGCATCAAATACCTTCTTTTTTTTTTTACTTCGTGTTCGAAACATCTCGGTCTCCAATCAGCTTGATGCTTCTTTTGTTGTCTCATATTTTATAATCATTATGTTTTTGGTAGGCTTCTGTGGTGGTAATATTTACAATATGGAGGGCGAGGTGAGGCAAGGTGAGATGAGGTGACGCGTGGTGAGAGGAGGTGACGCGTGGTGAGATGAGGTGACGCGTGGTGAGAGGAGGTGACGCGTGGTGAGAAGAGGTGACGCGTGGTGAGAGGAGGTGACGCGTGGTGAGAAGAGGTGACGCGTGGTGAAAGGAGGTGACGCGTGGTGAGATGAGGTGACGCGTGGTGAGATGAGGCGACGCGTGGTGAGATGAGGCGACGCGTGGTGAGATGAGGTGACGCGTGGTGAGATGAGGTGACGCGTGGTGAGATGAGGTGACGCGTGGTGAGAAAAGGTGACGCGTGGTGAGAAGAGGTGACGCGTGGTGAGAGGAGGTGACGCGTGGTGAGATGAGGTGACGCGGGGTGAGATGAGGTGACGCGTGGTGAGATGAGGTGACGCGTGGTGAGATGAGGTGACGCGTGGTGAGATGAGGTGACGCGTGGTGAGATGAGGCGAGGTGCGGTGCAAATCAGCTCCCCTCCCGCCGTCGCATCTGCAGGGCTCTGATCACAATTAAATATTCTATGATTTCACGTGGCAGACAAAAACTGTTTTCTCTAGCAGCGCACTCATGTTTTCTCTTTTTTATTTCAGTTTTTGTATGCTCTGTTTTGACTGAACTATTTTTTTTCCCGTTCCGTATTCTTTTGTATGCCTCCGCTGCATAGCTCTCCGTCCCGTGATGTCATACGCAGCACACATTAATCATGTTTCCACTCGTAAAGTAATGATTTCAGGACAGCTCTTCCCGCCACAATACTCCACACTACACGATCGCCTCACCAGAATCAGCACCACAACTCTTGCTCAATGGATCGTAACAGCATCCTCACCACATCCAGCACGCTTGCAAGATCACGTCACCTTTGCTATGTTACCTATAGTCTCTCACTGGGATCCTTAGGCAGCCTTTCTCTACTACATTCGCCTTCCTCATCCCGGTCTCACCAAGCGCTGCACAGCCCGAGTCGTAATTTAGTGATTTTTCATGGTGCGACCGTGTAACATACCGGCCCCGAGTGTGCCTATAATTTTAAGAGCTGTTTTTCTTTCCTGACATATTTTTTTGCGTTACGGCAGCTGGGTGTGTGGCAAGGCAAGGCAAGGCAAGGCAAGGCAAAGCAAAGCAAGGAAGGGCAAGGCAAGGCAAGGCAGGGCAGGGCAAGGCAGGGCAATGAAGGGCAAGACAAGGCAAGGCAAGGGAAGGCAAGGCAAGGCAAGGCAAGGCAAGGCAAGGCAGGGCAGGGCAAGGCGAGGCGAGGCGAGGCGAGGCGAGGCGAGGCGAGGCGAGGCGAGGCGAGGCGAGGCGAGGCGAGGCGAGGCGAGGCCAGGCCAGGCCAGGCCAGGCCAGGCCAGGCCAGGCCAGGCCAGGCCAGGCCAGGCCAGGCGAGGCGAGGCGAGGCGAGGCGAGGCGAGGCGAGGCGAGGCGAGGCGAGGCCAGGCCAGGCCAGGCCAGGCCAGGCCAGGCCAGGCCAGGCCAGGCCAGGCCAGGCCAGGCCAGGCCAGGCCAGGCCAGGCCAGGCCAGGCCAGGCGAGGCGAGGCGAGGCGAGGCGAGGCGAGGCGAGGCGAGGCGAGGCGAGGCCAGGCCAGGCCAGGCCAGGCCAGGCCAGGCCAGGCCAGGCCAGGCCAGGCCAGGCCAGGCCAGGCCAGGCCAGGCCAGGCCAGGCCAGGCCAGGCCAGGCAGGCCAGGCCAGGCAGGCCAGGCCAGGCCAGGCCAGGCCAGGCCAGGCCAGGCCAGGCGAGGCGAGGCGAGCCAGGAGGCGAGGCGAGAAGGAGGCGAGGCGAGGCGAGGCGAGGCCAGGCCAGGCTGTGCCAGGCCAGGCCAGGCCAGGCCAGGCCAGGCCAGGCCAGGCCAGGCCAGGTTGTGGCCAGGCCAGGCCAGGCCAGGCCAGGCCAGGCCAGGCAGGCCAGGCCAGGCCAGGCCAGGCCAGGAGCAGGCGAGGCGAGGCGAGGCGAGGCGAGGCGAGGCGAGGCGAGGCGAGGCCAGGCCAGGCCAGGCCAGGCCAGGCCAGGCCAGGCCAGGCCAGGCCAGGCCAGGCCAGGCCAGGCCAGGCCAGGCCAGGCCAGGCCAGGCCAGGCAGGCCAGGCCAGGCCAGGCCAGGCCAGGCCAGGCCAGGCCAGGCCTGGGCAGGACAGGCCTGGCCAGGCCTGGCCAGGCGAGGCGAGGCGAGGCGAGGCGAGGCCAGGCCAGGCGAGGCGAGGCGAGGCGAGGCGAGGCGAGGCGAGGCGAGGCGAGGCGAGGCGAGGCGAGGCCAGGCCAGGCCAGGCCAGGCCAGGCCAGGCCAGGCCAGGCCAGGCCAGGCCAGGCCAGGCCAGGCCAGGCCAGGAGGCCAGGCCAGGCCAGGCCAGGAGCCAGGCCAGGCCAGGCCAGGCCAGGCCAGGCCAGGCCAGGCAGAGGCGAGCCAGGCGAGGCGAGGCGAGGCGAGGCGAGGCGAGGCCAGGCCAGGCCAGGCCAGGCCAGGCCAGGCCAGGCCAGGCCAGGCCAGGCCAGGCCAGGCCAGGCCAGGCCAGGCCAGGCCAGGCCAGGCCAGGCCAGGCCAGGCCAGGCCAGGCCAGGCCAGGCCAGGCCAGGCCAGGCCAGGCCAGGCCAGGAAGCCAGGCCAGGCCAGGCCAGGCCAGGCAGACCAGGCCAGGCCAGGTTGCCAGGCCAGGCCAGGCCAGGCCAGGCCAGGCCAGGCCAGGCCAGGCCAGGCCAGGCCAGGCCAGGCCAGGCCAGGCCGCCAGGCCAGGCAGGCCAGGCCAGGCCAGGCCAGGCCAGGCCAGGCCAGGCCAGGCCAGGCCAGGCCAGGCCAGGCCAGGCCAGGCCAGGCCAGGCCAGGCCAGGCCAGGCCAGGCCAGGCCAGGCCAGGCCAGGCCAGGCCAGGCCAGGCCAGGCCAGGCCAGGCCAGGCCAGGCCAGGCCAGGCCAGGCCAGGCCAGGCCAGGCCAGGCGAGGCGAGGCGAGGCGAGGCGAGGCGAGGCGAGGCGAGGCGAGGCGAGGCGAGGCGAGGCGAGGCGAGGCGAGGCGAGGCGAGGCCAAGCCAGGCCAGGCCAGGCCAGGCCAGGCGAGGCGAGGCGAGGCGAGTTGTGGACCCAGCTGTCTAAGGTTTTGGTGAAGATTTAGTAACTTCGCTGCTACTTTTTGTTGTTGTCTTCTGCCTCTTGATAATGGATGAAAGGGGTGTTTTTAATGCTTTTGTGTTTGTTCTTTACTCACGTGTATTATTTTCCTCTTTCTCTAGCTCTCATTCCTTATCTATTTCCCTTCTCTCTCTCTCTCTCTCCATACCCTTAACTACTTCCCTTCTCATGTCCTTACCTAACTCCTTCCCACCCTTTACTCCATTTACAAACCACTATCACAACAACAACAACAACAACAACAACAACAACAACAACAACAAGATTCACCATCCATCATTATATACTGCAACACGAATAGGAAACATAACCTGGCAGCGTGGGTCCGTAGAATTCACCAATGCTGCTTCCCCATAATAACGTAGCTCGGGAAAAGAGAAAGGCAAATGTTTATTGTAAGGACATGTAGCGTGCAATGCCTCGGGATGATTATGTTGACCAACTTTAGAACAGAGGATGATGAATTTTTTGCTCATTGAATTTGCGCAAAAAGTTTTGAATTTTTTGGGGAAATTATTTGTTTTAATATTTTATCAGATATTTTTTATTAATTTGTTATGTGTTCCTATATTTTTTTCCTTCCCATGATATAGTTTGGAGGTAAAATAAATTGTCAATATATCCATCGTGTTTTTTTTTTCATTTGCCAGTTCTTGTTCACGAATTAAGCATTGATACGGTTGGAAAATTTGATTATGTGTGCATGTGTGGTTGTATGTTTGTGTGTGTGTGTGTGTGTGTGTGTGTGTGTGTGTGTGTGTGTGTGTGTGTGTGTTAGGTGCTGTCTGTAACGTCGGTAAGCTGTCTTCATTTTTTTACAACAGAGGAAACAGCTCATGGGCAAAATAGAAGGAAACAATAATGAAAAAAAGCCCGCTACTTACTGCTCCTTGAAAAAGCGGTCAGAGAAGTGGCCGAAAGATAGGTCAATTTCGGGAGGAGAGGTGTCCTGATACCCTCTTCTTCAAAAAGTTCAAGTCGTAGGCAGGAGGAAATACAGATGAAGGAAGATTGTTCCAGAGTTTACCTGCGTGAGGGATGAAAGAGTGAAGATGCTGGTTAACTCGTGAGTAAGGGATTTGGACAGTAAAGCGATGAACTTGAGTAGAAAGTCGTGTGCGGCGAGGCCGCGGGAGAGGAGGAGGCATGCAGTCAACAAGTTCAGAAGAGCAGTCAGCAATAGAAGATAGAAAGAGATGCAACATGGCGGCGGAATTTAAGCGGTAAAAGACTATCAGTAAGAGGAGGAGAGATAATGAGACGAAGAGCCTTAGACTCCACTCTGTCCAAGAGAGCTGTGTGAGTGGAGCCCCTCCACACGTGAGATGCATACTCCATACGATGGCGAACAAGGCCCCTGTATATGGATAGCAACTGTGCGGGAAAGAAGAACTGGCGGAGACGATACAGAACGTCCAACCTTGAGGAAGCTGATTTAGTGAGAGAGGAGATGTAAAGTTTTCAATTTAGATTTTGAGTTAAGGATAGACCGAGGATGTTTAGTGTTGAAGAAGGTGACAGCTGAGTGTTGTCGAAGAATAGGGGATAGGTGTTTGGAAGATTGTGTCGAGTAGATAGGTGGCGAAATTGGGGTTCTGAGGCATTGAAGGACATAAGTGTCCTTTTACCCCAATCGGAAATGATAGCAAGGTCTGAGGTTAAGCGTTCTGCAGCCTCCAGTCTGGAGTCTTGTAACTCCTGTTGAGAAGGTCTTCTGTTGAAAGAAGTTGAATAATGCAGAATAGAGTCGTCAGCGTATGAGTGGATAGGACAGTTTGTTATGGAAAGATCATTGATGAATAACAGGAAGAGAGTGGGTGATAGGACAGAGCCCTGTGGAACACCACTGTTAATAGGTTTAGGAGAAGAACAGTGACCGTCTACCACAGCGGAGACAGAACGGCCGGAAAGGAAGCTGGAGATAAAGGAACAGAGAGAAGGATAGAAACCGCAAGAGGGCAGTTTATTTAGAAAGCAAAGACTTGTGCCAGACAAAGTAGAAACAGGAAGATAAAGAGCACTAAGAGCAGGAGTAAGAGGAGTTACACGGCCGTATTCATATAAGCTTTGTCTTCAGGATGATGTTTTCGCATTAGGGACACACTGAGCCCGGATTCCTACATCTCGTGGCTTATTGTTTATGGGAGAGAATGCGATGTGGGTGGTGGTAGTGGTGGGAGCCTGACGGTGCTCACGCTTCTAGATATGTACAAGTGTGTGTGTGTGTGTGTGTGTGTGTGTGTGTGTGTGTGTGTGTGTGTGTGTGTGTGTGTGTGTGTGTTACATTCTCTCTCTCTCTCTCTCTTCAGTTTTTGTTTAGATGCCTTAACTTTCTTTCTATGTATATATATTTCAGAATTTCCGACTATCTTTTTCCGCTTCCTGCTTTTCCTCCTTCACATCCTTTTCAGTCAAGTCCTTCTTTTACTTCTTTCCAATACTTAATACATTTCCTTCTCTTTTCCTCTTCCTGGTTCTCTTTCTCAGTCTTTTCCCCCACCTCTATCTGTGTTCATCGGCCATTCCATTCTCTCACTCCTCCATTGATCTTTCCTCGCGGCATTAACTCTTCTCTCACCCGGAAATCGCCCTCCATGTTGTCGCCCTGAGAGGGTTCCTGAGGTGCTTTCGAATTTCCAGGTGAGATCAGTCTGCAGATGGAGGTCCGTTAGCCTTCCTTTGATCTCTCTTAGGTTCCTCGTGAGACCTATCCTACACCCTGACCTTGAAGGCTTAATGGGGGTGCGTGGAAGAGAGAGAGAGAGAGAGAGAGAGAGAGAGAGAGAGAGAGAGAGAGAGAGAGAGAGAGAGAGAGAGAGAGAGAGAGAGAGAGAGAGAGAGAGAGAGAGAGAGAGGAAAAAAGATGTTGCCAAATGATTTGAAGAAAAAAAAATGATATAATAGTAAAATGAAGGGAAACTTAATCGCTGCAACACCACACAACACAGCAGAGCAGAACACATCATAAAACAATATAGCGCACCACAATACAGCACGGCAGAATAAAACTCAGCATAAGATACCACAACCCAGTACAGCAGAACACAGCATGTGACACCACAACAAAGTGCATCAAAACACAATGCAGCGTAACACAGCATAACAGCACAGCACAGCCCAACACGCCTGACCTCGAGCTGCTCTAATAGACTCACTCATCTATTTCTACTTTCATCGTGACGCCGCATATGAAGGTAATGGGAATAGCTTTTACACGCGAGGCAATTACAGGCAACAAAGTTCTTCCTTAGCACAACACTAAATCCTCCCCGAGCCGTTTTAATCCCACGAGCCGTAAATGCTCCGTCAAAACTTGTTCCTTGATTAATTTTCCTCCTCCGCATTAAATGAAATTAAATCAGTCGTGTAATAATATTTGTGTCATTTTTGTTTTGTTTATTTTCAAAGGTTTCTGATTGTGAATGGTTTGTGTTTCTAATTATGATGAAATGCGTGTTTATTTTTTGAAGTCTTTTCTATCTGTTAATTGTATGCTGTTTCATATTTTCTTTATTAAAACCGATATCTTTATATATCAAAGGAGGCAGCTCTATGGCGAAACGAAAATAAAAATATCCACTGTGCCATGCTTCTGCAAAAGGGTAGGAAGAGAACACCAAAATGGGATTAAATTTGATGTCTTGATACTCTCTTCTTGAAAGAGTTCAAGTCTTATTACGAAGAGGAAAAGGAATGTTGTTCCAGTGATTGTCAAGAAAAGGGATGAAATAAGGAAGGTCATTGTTAACTCTCGCATTAGGAATTTGGACGGTATAGGCTGAGCAGAAGTAGAGAGTCTTGCGGAGCTAGGGCTCATTTCTTTACTGATTTACAAATTTTCACAAAATGTTTATATTCCATGACCTTTAATTTATAGTTGTCTCGATCATTTTTGTTTTGTTTCCCATTTTTCTCTTACTTTCTTCCCATTGTTCCGTATGTAGTTCTTAGTTTCTGGTCCACGTGATGGTTGCATTTTCCTTCCCGTCGCTTCCTGTCCCGTCACAAAGATCGGCGGGTTATAAACCCCCGAGGCCCCTTGCTGATCAGTGTCTCACCAACTCGAGAAACTTTGGACTTCCGGATTGTTTCTTCCTGTGTTTTTGTTCTTGTTTTCTTTCCTCTTTCTTTCTTCTGCCTGGTCCTTTCTATTCACTCCAACTCTTCCTCGCATACTTTCGCTTTGCGTCCTTGTTTACCTCTATTTACTCTTTAAATGATCCTTTTTTTTCATATATTATGTTTGTTCTGTTATTATTCGCCTTTTCCATTTTTTAAATAATTATTTTCTCCATTTTTTTCCCTGCTTTTCTAAGTATTTCTTGGGTTTTCTTTTTCTCCTGTCTTTAGATTAGTTCGTTCTCTTTACTATTTTTTCCTGTCTACTTCCATTTATCTTTTCTTCTTCTTATGAAGGAGAAGGATTACAGACGCTTACATGATAAAAAAAAGTCTTAAGCAAAATATAGTGAAGGAAAAGTAAGAGAGGAGGGGGCAGTGGCTGAGTGGTTTGAGTGCGGGAGCCATGTTCAGGAGGACGCGGGTTCGCGCCCGCCCCCGCCACAAGCTGGAATTCCTCAGTCACCGCCGAATGGCCTAAACCTACCCACATGCTGTCCTGAAGACCACCTGTCAATCCGGACTCTATATTCTCTCTAAAAAAAGATGGTCCAAGTTGACTTCCGGGGGGCAACATGAGCCAAGCAAGATGGCGCCACTGTAAACACTTAGCGTGCGCCATAACAAGCTGAGGGCAACCATCAGGCCCCACCAAGAAAGTCTATTGGAGCTGTAGGCAAAAACGTAAAAAAAAAAAAGAAGAGGGAAATATGTAAGCGTGGAGGGGTGGCAAGCAATAAAATTCAAAGTAGGATCGAAAAACGTGATTAGAGCAGAGGGAAGGAGACTAAAATGATTCAAGAACGGAAAATGAAGTATAGAAAAAATAGAGAAAGAGAGGAAATGCTGGAATTTTGGATAGTTTGAACGGCAGTTAATTAACGCCAAGAACCAATACAGAAAAGGTCTGCGCCTTGAGATGGTTGTGAATGAATATAACACTTCCTTTCCCGTGACAAGAGAGCGAGTCTGTTGCTCTTCTTCTCTCCTTTTGAACCTGCTCTAAAGGAGGTTGATATTTCTTTTAATTCATGTTCTTCTATACTGTAAGCTTTATAGTGTTGTTCATTGTTGTTACTTCGCTCCATTATAAAAACATTGATTACTGCTGTTTTTTGTGTTTGTCTTCTTAATGGTAACTCTCTCTCTCTCTCTCTCTCTCTCTCTCTCTCTCTCTCTCTCTCTCTCTCTCTCTCTCTCTCTCTCTCTCTCTCTCTCTCTCTCTCTCTCTCTCTCTCTCTCTCTCTCTCTCTCTCTCTCTCTCACACACACACACACACACACACACACACACACACACACCGGCTGTTTCAAGGTCACACTCCTGCTGTTTACATATTCACTTCCTCGCCTCTCCCTTCCGAAACTCCTCTAAACTTTACGACCCTGTGCCTCCCGTGTGTGTGTGTGTGTGTGTGTGTGTGTGTGTGTGTGTGTGTGTGTGTGTGTGTGTGTGTGTCAGCATTTTGCCCTCTCCATCCTTTCCTGTAGCTGTTTTCCCCTCCTATAGTTAACATTTATCTCTCTGAATAGTTTATTTTTCTTCCCTTGCTGTCAAAACTATTTCCTTTTCTCTGCTTCACTTATTTACTTGTCTCGTTTTCCAGTTTTATGTTTTGCTCTCGCTTCCTCCACCGCATCTTCTTTAGCTGCCTCTTTCATCTCTCGTCTTTCTTTACTCTCCCACCCTTCCGTCATACTTTCCTCCCTCCCTTCCTTCCACCCTCGTCTCTCCGTCTTTCTCCACCCGGTTGTCCTTAATGGATGTAAATTAGAGACACTCTCCTTTTGCAACTCTTGTTAGTATCGTCCTCGTTTCGTTTCTCAAGGAAATACACAAGACAGTTAACCTGGTAGCAGCGACGGGCCAAATTTGTAGCTTTACCGTGTAGCAGCGACGGGCCAAATTTGTGCCATGATATAAACCCCCCAAAATCGATGATGCATAAATCGGTCATAAATGCGTTGATATATATAATGAAAAGGTGTGCGTGAGTGATGATTTTTTCTCACTATTCTCACTATATAGGGGCCTTTAAGAAACATGATCCCCGCAGGTTCCAGGTTAATGACGGAAGTGGAAAGAGAAAGGTTCCATGTTTTAACAATTTGTATCCATTACTTGAGGCAAAAACTGGAGTAAAGTGATTGTCATAAAATTTTGAAAGGGAATTAAACTTGCCTGACACTTTTTTTCATACTTATTTTATTTATACTTATTTTTCATAATTTCAAAAACAAAGTCAGCTAACACGA
The DNA here is from genome assembly GCF_024679095.1 of Eriocheir sinensis. NCBI lineage: Eukaryota > Metazoa > Arthropoda > Malacostraca > Decapoda > Varunidae > Eriocheir > Eriocheir sinensis. Next base: position 11,471,465 of record NC_066551.1, read on the forward strand.
TAATATGTCACACGCAGAAAAATGAATATATTGAAGGCGGAAAATAGGTTCCCTACGCCCCACTCGCCTGTTTCTCTCTCTCTCTCTCTCTCTCTCTCTCTCTCGTGTAAATGGATGCCAACATTTACCGCAACAACGCGACAACTAAAGGAAGAAGGAAGGAAGGATCTAAAGAAGGAAAATAGGAAGGAGTGAAAGAAGGAAATGATAAAGGAAGGAAGGAAGGGAAGTAAAAAGAAAGTAAGAAACGAATGAATGTACGAATGAATGAATAATAGATAGGAAGCAAAAGATAGATAAATATATAGAGAAAGAAGGGGAAAAGAAAAGGAAAGAAAGAAAGATGGACGTGTAGGAAAAAAAGATAGACTAAAGTAAGAAAGAAGACAAGAAAGAGAAAGAAAGAGAAAATAGAAATACAGAAAAGGGAAAAGTAAAAGGAATGAGAAGCAAAAAATGAAGGCCAAGTATAAAAGGAGTATGAAAACTGAAATAAATATAACAGAGGGAGAAGGGTGTATATACAATAAACTGAACTTATATTTTTGTCGAAACCAGATTACAATGCAGAGTTAACATGAGTCTTCGAAACACGTCGATGCATCAGTCATAACAACAACAACAACAACAACAACAACACTTCAGTAATCACTTGAAAGGCTCGGCAAAGGTTTGTAATATGATCCGTTGCCGCGTCACCATCGAAAGAGCTTAGCCACGTAATGGACTTGGTAATACTAATATCCGTTGCTCTCTCTCTCTCTCTCTCTCTCTCTCTCTCTCTCTCTCTCTCTCTCTCTCTCTCTCTCTCTCACACACACACACACACACACACACACACACACACACACACACTCGCACCCTTATCAGCTAATTAAATGCGTGTTTTCATGGTTTATTTTTCATTCCATTTCGTCTTGTCTTGAGTTTGCACATGTTTTCCAGTTTGCTTTCAGAGGCGACTGGGGCGTATAGAGGACCTACCTATTTTCCCCTTCAACATGTTTATTTTTTTTGCTTGTGCCATATGAGGCGTATAGTGTAAAAGGGGCGACCAAACCAAATCGGGGTGAAACGCCAGAATTTACTCCTTACTATACTCCCACACGACCACAGCGTGTAACGAAACACACGAGAAATTAATCCAAACAAGGAAAGATTTTGTCGGCGCCGGGGATCGAACCCGTGACCAGCGAGACGGGAGAGCCACTCCTCAACCAGTCCCTTTTATTCTTCGTGCCTTGTAGACGAAAAAATGTGACGAGCACGAAAATGCCTTAAAAAATGCTAATGTCTTTCTTTAGAATGAGTAAACTTTTGGACATGAAAAGTGAATGTGGAAATTACTATGGTGGAAATTACTTTGGTTTGTTTTTCTTCCCTCTTCTCTTTGTCCCCGTTTCTGTCTCACTCCTCAGCTGGTTTGTTCCTCGCCACTTGAAGTTTCAGTTACTTTTCTTTCTTCCTTTTCATTTATTTCCTTGTTTTTTTCAGTATTATCTCTTAGTTGATTCATACGGAACTGTTCTCATGTATTCTTTCTTTTCAACTTTATTGTAATAACATTTCTTCTCTCACATTACGTTTGCTCAGTTTTCTTGCATCCCAACCTAAAACATTTAATAAAGATGAAAAGAATGAAAGATATAATAGTAAGAACTCATATTTTGACGCAAGAGTTCTTTTTAAATGGATTTCACTTTTTATCAAGGTAATAAAAGCTTAATTTGAGCTTTTCTCGTCTTCTTCCCAGAATGTGAGGCTTCAGTAAAGTTGCATTGGTGGAGGAATTGGTATTGGATCCTTTTCATTTCTTCTCGCGGCTCATATGTTCTCTTAGATTATTTTCGCCTCTTTCCATCACTGTCCCTCCATCTTTTCTTTTTTTTAGCCTTTCGTTTGGTCACTTTAACCTTATCGTTGTCTCTGTCCTCTTGTGTTTTTTTTTCATGCAGGATTTTGTTAGTGTGTGTGTGTGTGTGTGTGTGTGTCTCTCTCTCTCTCTCTCTCTCTCTCTCTCTCTCTCTCTCTCTCTCTCTCTCTCTCTCTCTCTCTCTCTCTCTCTCTCTCTCTCTCTCTCTCTCTCTCTCTCTCTCTCTCTCTCTCTCTCTCTCTCTCTCTCTCTCTCTCTCTCTCTCTCTCTCTCTCTCTCTCTCTCTTCCCATTCCTTTCCTCTTCTCCTTTTCCTTCTGTTCCAGGTATCATCCTCATTCGATCTCATGGGAAGTCATTTTTGATATCGTGTGCCTCGGATGCTGGCTCACTTGCATGCGGTCTAACGCACGTCTCGATGACTGACTCTAATTTTCTTTTGTTATCGGTTTTCTTCTCCTTGTCCTTGTCATTCGCCTCGTCATCCTCATCCTGTTCCTCTTTTTACCATTGCTGCTACTACTACTATTATTACCACTACTACTGCTACTACTACTACTACTACTACTACTACTACTACTACTACTACTTCTACTTGGACCAGCAATTTTATATGAACTGTAAACTTTGTCACCTCTAGCTGTGCGCTTGGTCTTGGGTGTGTCATCCCGTAGGCTGTGGCGGAGTGACTGGCAGTAATAGTAGATGGATGGGGTAGCCGTGGACGCAAAGATGAGAGGGTGGTTGGATGTGTGAGGTAGTAGATATATGGATAACTCGATGTAGGGTAGATGCGTTATGGATTGATATAGATGGGTTGACGGGTGGATTGATTGTTAACTAGATGAATAAATGTGCCATGAGTGGATGAATTTACTGACTGAGTGGTGGATGAGTGTAATGATTTGTCACAGGATGGTTGAATCGTCTTTGAATTGAATGGTCTTAAGTTTTTCACCCTTCCGGGAGTGTGTAAGGTTTCAGCCATATCCAAAGATTCATCTCTCGTCAGCTCGCTAGTTCGAGAAGGGGACTGGTGAACTGAGCCCTTTCCACACGATCGGACAATGCCCGATGCTCGTTGGCAAACAAAGATGCCCGTGCTGGTAGTTGAGCGGTTTCACCAGCCACAGACCGCTAGTACGCCGCTGCCAGACAAACGGACACTTTTATTTTCATTTTCACTTTGGTCCTTTCCTTTTTCACACACAGAGCAACAATGACTGTGCTACACCGTGCTAACTTCTTGCTGTCCTTCCTGCTACCCATAGGCTACTTTTGCCTCACACGGCTATACCAAAAGAACCCGCACTGTTTGGCTGCCTGACTTTGACTTGGCTAGACACTGCCGTGTGGACGGGAATACACGTGTGCATGCATGTCCGCGGACTATGCGTCTATGCCTGATGAAGGACAGAGTCCAATCGTGTAGACGCGGGCTTACACACACACACACACACACACACATTCCACAGGTCTCCGCTAACGCTCCCCTTTCTCTCCCTCACAGCCGTGTTGACGTTGGCGAGAGGGGTAAGGTTCATACCCCCGCCCCCCCTCATCACGGACGAGCCTTACTTCGACTCTTCCATGTTGGTGAATCAGACAGCACACGTGGGGAGGCAGGCGGAGCTACACTGTCGCGTCCACTCCATCGGGAACAGAATGGTGAGGGGGAGAAGAAGAAGAAGGGGAGGAGGAGGGAAAGGAGAAGGAGGAGGAGGAGGAGGAGGAGGAGGATACATGAAAATATGGAAGTACAGGCGACAGAACACCTATTGGTTTTTAAGGAGTCTACCAGTTTAAATGATTGAATCAGTAGGGCGGACACATACGTGAATGATCTATGAACGTGCAAGCTGTTCAGTTTACTCCTAACGTAACAAAGTAACGATCAGTGCGATGATCATGGAGTTGATCACTTATCTCTTATGCATTATATTTTTTTTCCATGTGGTAGGTGCTTTTTTTTTTTTTTTTTACAAAAGTCGACACAAGGGCAACAAAATGTTTAGAAAAAAAGCCCGCTACTTGCCGCTCCCACAACAGAAGATAGTATAAAGTAGCCAAAAGAGAGATCGCTTTCGGGTGGAGAGGTGTCTTGATAAACTCTTCTTGAAAGAGGTCAAGTTATAGGCAGAAGGAAATACAGACAAAGGAAGGCTGTTCCGGAGTTTACCAGTGTAAGGGATGAAAGAGTGAAGATGCTGGTTAACTCTTGCATAAGGGGTTTGGACAGTATAGGGATGAGCAAGAGTGGACAGTCGAGTGCAGTGGGAGGGGGGGAGGCATGCAGTTAGCAAGTTCAGATGAGCAGTCAGCGTGAAAATATCGATAGAAGATAGAAAGAGAGGCAACATGGCGGCGGAATTTAAGAGGTAGAAGACTATCAGTAAGAGGAGGAGAGCTGATGAGATGAAGAGCCTTAGACTCCACTCCGTCCAGGAGAGCTGTGTGAGTGGAGCCCCCCCACACGTGAGATGCATACTCCATACGAGGGCGGACAAGGCCCCTATATATGGATAGCAATTGTGCGGGGGAGACGAACTAGCGGAGATGATACAGAACGCCCAACCTCGAGGAAGCTGATTTAGTGAGAGAAGAGTGAAGTTTCCAGTTGAGATTTTGAGCTTAGGATAGACCGAGGATATTTTAGGTGACAGCTGAGTGTTATTGAAGAATAGGGGATAGATGTTTGGAAGATTGTGTCAAGTAGATAGGTGGAGAAATTGGGTTTTTGAGGCATTGAAGGACACAAGGTTCCTTTTACCCCAATCGGAAATGATAGCAAGGTCTGAGGTTAAACGTTCTGAAGCCTCCAGTCTGGAGTCTTGTAATTCCTGTTGAGAAGATCTTCTGTTGAAAGAAGTTAAACAATGCAGAGTGGAGTCGTCAGCGTATGAATGGATAGGACAGTTTGTTAAAGAAATAAGATCATTGATGAATAACAGGAAGAGAGTGGGTGATAGGACAGAGCCCTGTGGAACACCACTGTTGATAGGTTTAGGGGAAGAACAGTGACCGTCTACCACAGCGGAGATAGAACGGCCGCAAAGGAAGCTGGAGATAAAGGAACAGAGATAAGGATAAAAACCGCAAGAGGGCAGTTTAGAAAGCAAAGACTTGTGCCAGACTCTATCGAAGGCTTCCGATATGTCTAGCGCAACTGAGAAAATTTCACCGAAACGGCTGAGAGAGGATGACCAAGAGTCAGTTAAGAGAGTAAAAAGATCGCCAGTAGAACGCCACTTGCGGAACCCATACTGGCGATCAGATAGAAGGTCAGAAGTGGAAAGGTGCTTTTGAATCTTCCGGTTAAGGACTCTTTCAAAAGCTTTAGATAGACAGGAAAGTAAAGCTATAGGGTGGTAGTTAGAAGGATTGGAGCGGTCACCCTTCTTAGGCACAGGCTGTATGAAGGCGTACTTCCAGCAGGAAAGAAAGGTAGATGTTGAGAGGCAGAGACGAAAGAGTTTGACCAGGCAGGGTGTCAGCACGGACGCACAGTTTTTAAGGACAATAGGAGGCACTCCATCAGGTCCATAAGCCTTCTGAGAGTTCTGCGTATTCCAGGTGAGGTCTTACCAACGAGACATGCACAGACAGCATTACTTCCGGTACTTTATATTTGAAGTTCCTTACTATGAATCCAAGTATGGCATTAGCTTTTCTACAGGTAGACTCAGAGAGCTTTGCATCTTTCAAATCATCAATGATAATGACCCGAGATCCGACTCCTTATGTACGACCTACACATGCTCCCCACACACGTTGAATCTATGACCACTATTTCTGAACCCAAAGTGCATAACTTTACACCTGTCGAGATTAAAGGACATGTACCATTTTCATTCTTCTAACCACAGAATAATCCGGTCCATGACTTTTTTTGATTTTGCAATCGACTGTCGTGAAGGCCTTTCCATTCATTTTATGTCATCGGCAAATTTCCATAGAAAGGACCATAGTCCATTTTCTAAGTCGTTGATGTACATGATAAAGAGATGGGCCTCAGCACTGAAGCTTGCGGTACTCCGCTGGTGACAGGGAGTTATTCAGACGCTTGGCCGTTGAGCAACACTCGTTGTTTTTTCCCGGTAAGCTAATATCTTATGTATGCAGTCAAAATGTCTTTTACACCTACTGACTGTAATATAAAGAACGTTGATAAACACGTATTTTAATTTCATTATTGTGTGTTATAGCGTTATAGCGCGCTCATATTTTCGATTATTCCTCTTTTGTATTTTTCAATCTATCATTTAATTGCTGAAAAAAGGTTCAATGTTTTATGCTTGACCGGCACCCTCTGGAAGGCTTCTTTTTCCTCTTTTTTTTTCTTTTTCTTTTTCTTCTTCTACTTTTTCTTCTTTTTCCTTCTTCTTCTTCTTCTTCTTCTTCTTCTTATTATTATTATTATTATTATTATTATTATTATTATTATTATTATTATTATTATTATTATTATTATTATTATTATTATTATTATTATTATTATTATTATTATTATTATTATTATTATTATTATTATTATTATTAATTATTATTTTATTATTTTTATTATTATCATTATCATTATCATTACTATTCCTATTACTATCATTATTATTATTATTATTATTATTATTATTATTATTATTATTATTATTATTATTATTGTTATTATTATAATTTTTGTTATTAGTATCCTTATAAATTTTTTTCCAAATTATTTTTTTTTCATTATCATTGATATTTTAAAGTGATTAGGATTAATTATTGATCATAATCATAGTTATTGCAGCTTCTTCCTTCCATGGTCGATTGGACAGGATTTTCCAGCAAAACTTCACACCTGTGACTGAGCGAACAGTTTTAAAAACAGCGGTGCTTTCAAACAATTATTTCGCGAGAGGCCTCTAGAGTCGCTGTGAGCACCTCGTTCATTTAATTCTAGTGAGATTTCATGCGTGTTAATGAGGTGCAATTATATGGTGCGAGTCATACACGTTGATAAACACGTATTTTAATTTCATTATTGTGTGTTATAGCGTTATAGCGCGCTCATATTTTCCATTATTCCTCTTTTGTATTTTTCAATTTGTCATTTAATTACTGAAAAAAGGTTCAATGTTTTACGCTTGCCGATATTTTATTGGTGAGGCAGTTTTTTTATTATTTTTGGAAAATAAGCAAAACGAAACAAAATATCTCCAATGCTTGTCTTGGTTGGTGTGTGAAATATGTTAACACACAAAAAAAATCCTTGGTACAATGGATGCCTCACAACCGAGAGGTCCCGGGCTCGATTCTCGTGCGAATTGGAGGGAAATGGGCAGTCTCCCTTATTAATCGTGGACCCTGCCCACCCAGAAGTGAACGGGTACCAGGTGTCAGTCAGGGGTTATGTCCCGCCTCCAGGTGTGTGTGATAGGTTTGAGCCGTACCCTGATTTCTGTCACTTCTGAGTTACGATCTCTAGGGAGGATACTTCCAAGACACACACACACCAGTGCTGGGCACTTGCGGTACTTTTTGCGGTAATGCGGTACCGCGGTACTACTGCACTACCAAACCGGTACCGCAGTACCGCAGAGGATTGCTGAAAGTACCGGAGTACCGGTACCGCGTTCAAATTTCCTGTGGTACTTTTCGCGGTACCGGCAAACACTTTAAAGAAAAATAGTGATGATAATAATTAATGAATAAATAAATATGTAAATAAAAATAAACAATACCACTGCTTGAGAGGGCCGGGGGGGGGGGCATCTGACCCACCAGACAGACAGACAGACAGACAGTCGAACATACGCACAGGCACCGTGGGAAAGAGGGGAGGCACTTTCACCGAAAGGGATAGGTACGTATTGTTAATTAAAAGGATGTGATTTTTCATCGGAGGGAGGTTGGAACCAGGATTTTTTCACCTATGCTTATCTAGGTGGAACCATACTTGCCTCTAGAATTAATCTACACCTCATAACTCCTATAGTACGTTAAATCAATTCATCTTTAGTTGCGTGCGCACCGATTATCTCGCTATAACTGACAACAGAGAAAGAAGGGGGAGAGAGACACGTTACTAACGTGTACCGTGCTAACGTAGACGGACTTAGAACGTGTAACGTTCTAACTCTAAATCCGGGCTCCACTTCACTACTGGCAGGTCGGTGAAAATCTTGCTCCTTGGAAATAATCTATTAAATAAATACCTGTATATATTATTGTTATCTACAACATAATTATGTTACTTATTCCAGGCACATCTTTCCTACTGGATAGTTTCCACCTAATCTCATGTGGCGTTTATTTATTTATTTTTTTTTTTTTTACATATAGGTGTTTTTAGTAATTGGTGTCGCAGAGCTATTTTTTTTTCTTCTCTTTTTAAGTGCTGCCTTAGAAACCAGGTACCGCAGTACCGCAGTACCGCGGAACGCACCAGGGGGGGGCGGGAAAAGTACCGGAGTACCGCAGAACGCACTGGGCATGCTGAGGTACCGCAGTACCGCGTTAACGCAACCCCAAACTTTTGGTACCGCGCCCACCACTGACACACACACACACACACACACACACGAACACACCCGTCGCTCTGTTCGGTACGTCTTTTGGAACCAGCGAGCGGCAAAAATATCGCCAACTCAAGAAAAGCTCAAGAAAATGAAGATAATTTATTTGCACCTCATCATCATTACCACCACCAAGGCTGTCTCCGTCGCTACCAATAGGACTTACAAGTATCACCACCACCGCCCATTCATTACCATTATCATCAGCAGCAGCATCCACTGCAACCACCATCACATTCACTAGTGCCTTCACCATCTATTTCGCTCAATATCCCTGCCACTGGCCTCATTATCTTTACCTCCTCCATTACTTTCTGACACTTTGCATTTTCATCTTACTTTCTATCCCTTTCAACATTCCCTTCCTCCCATCACTACGCACTCCAGTTTTTTTCCCTTCCACTTTCAACATTTATGCCTCCCCATCATCATCACTCTCACCTTACTTTCCTTTCCTCCTCATCCCCACACACTCCCATCTTCTTTGCCTCTCCTTTCAACAGTTATTCCTCCCCATCATTACTCTCACAGTACTTTCTTTTCCTTCTCATCCCCTTGCAATCTCGTTTTCTTCCACTCCCTTTCATATCCCAATTTTCTTCCTCCCTTCCCTAACACCTTTTCCTACCTTTGCAACATCTTCCTCACCATCAACATCCACTACTACATTGTTCCCCTCATCCTTCTTCCCTCCTCTTCCTCTCTAACACTTGTATCTTTATCTCCCTCCAGGTGTCATGGATCCGAGGGCGGGACCTGAGGATCCTGACGGTGGGGCGCTACACCTACACGACAGATCTTCGCTACGAGGCGCTGCACCAGAACGGAACCAACCAGTGGACTCTGAGGATCCGGTCAGCCCAGCCACGAGACCAGGGGACCTACGAGTGTCAAGTTAGCACCAAGCCCGTCAAGACCTTCACAACCTACCTGAGGGTGCTTGGTGGGTCTGGGGGGTGAAAGGAAGGAGGGAATGTTGGTGCAAAAGAGTGTGAATGTAAGAGTGAGTTTAGAAAGGAAGATGGAAGAGAGAGATATTGGAGGAGTGTGTAACATCAAAAAATGAAAAGAAAGATACTTTTCTAATGACACGTGTTTAGTAACATATTAGTAATTTGTTTGTTGACATGTTGTAACATGGGGGAAGCTGTGAGTGCCGATGAGTTACCAGTTTCTCCCCGGTAAGGATGTTGTACTGGCGAATGCTACAGCTGTGATATTTTGTAATGGTTTGCGCTTCAACAATGTCCAGTCGCCGATTTTGGATGCAAGCGTCACTGAGACAGCAGAGTAATGAGTCAGTAAAAGAGGATGTCATCCATTGCATTCAATGTGAAGACATCCGTTTGTGTTTAGTGCAACAGCAGATTACAGGAACGTTTTACAACTTCGTAAAGATGTCAACGGGAGACTTTGAGTCACCTTTACACGGGAAATGAATATTGGAATTCCATCAAGTGCACAGGTTTCTCCTGCGACCAAGCCCTTTCTTTCCTGTCCTCGTTTCTGTGCCCATTCTGTGCCAGTTGCCCATACTACATAAATGTACCTTCGACCACACAGTTGCTACCATCATGGTGGCAGTCAGCGTAGTTCACACCCCCCGCTGCACACGACTTTCTACTCTTGCTCATCCCTACTCTATCCAAATTCCTTATACAAGAGTTAACCAGCATCTTCATTCATTCTTCACATCCGCCGGAAACCTCTGGAACAGCCTTCCTTCATTTGTATTTCCTCTTTCCTACGACATCACATCAGACAGACACACACACAGACAGATAGCAACAGAAGGTAGATACACAAGCAGACTGGCAGACTCTGACAAGAACAAACAGGGAGGCACACAGACTGCTTGACACATGGATAGACAGAACGACAGAAGTAGACACAGACAAACATGAACAGACAGGCAAGCACAAGGTGGACAGCAAGAGACAAACAGGAAAGGGCAAGTACATACGTAAACAGAAAGAGGCACACACGCAAGCAGGCAGGTACAGACCGGCAGACACGCAGCCACACGAGCGTAAACACAAAGCCACAAGCGCTGTGGCTGTGTAAAACGCGGCGTTAATATGGAACTGACGGAAGGAAAAACTGAACCCTTTGATGTGCGTGAACAAAGTAAGAACGGCCTGACGCGTATTCCTTTGATATCGCTGGACGGCTGTCACTCCCATCGTTACTCTCGCTGGCGTGGTCGACGAAAACCGAACCGAAAAGAAAAAAAATGGAGTCTGTATGCCTAATACTAGTTTGATTTTTTCCATTAACGTATAAAAGTAAATATTTTTAGATACGGCCTTCATTTTTGTATAATTTAAAACCTTATATACTTGTTCTTTTTAAAGAATATAAAAAAAAAATCCGTATGTCATTTTAAAACTTCTTGTTCGCATATGTTGGAAGTTTTGTCTGAGTTAATTGCCTCATCTTTTACTGAGGCATAGTTTGTAGCATTTTTTCACCTGCCCTCGTGTGTAATTATACTAACCTTTGCCTTTTGCGTGTGTTCACTCTCAAAGCGCCCTTAAAGTCACTGATGAGATTTGAAAAATATGTGATGCAGTTTTTCAGCATAAATCTGCGCATGAAAGTTGCTGAAAGTCATCACGAACCCATTTAACAAGATCAAGAGCAGCCACTTTACCAGCCTTAGGAGCACTCAGTCTCCTTTCTACTGATTGTCATGTTACTGAGAGTACATTCGGGACTCTTAGCATGGTAGTAGACACCCGGTGTGGAGACCCGTCTCCACGCCGCCTGTCTCAGGCCATTCATCTCTCCGAGGAGACCGCCAGTTTCAAGAAGAAAACGAAAGCATGGAACCCCCTGATGACCCGCCGAGACAGCCCCGCCCCTTCTCTCTCTAATGGAAGAGTGGCACCGTGGGTGAACAGACAAACACAGACGCGGGTCCGCCGTAAGAACCGGCTTTAACTTTTCCCCAGCCTATCGGTCCCTCCTCGCAGGCAGGCATGACATAGTACATTTCGAAGTAAAAGCGGATGATGTGTTGCAACCTTTGATACAAGAAAGGAATCTAACGGAATCTTGGAATGTAGAGCATAAGAATGGCTTACGGAAGGCTGTGCAATCTTTCGATCGCGAATTTGGTAAATTGTTTACCGATATGAATAAATTTTTAACGTATTTTATGGCGTCTGTGTTTGTCTGTTCACCCATTTCAACACAGCACTTGCATCGTGGCGTGACGGATCATCATTTTGCTACTCTTCCATTAGAGGGAAGGGGTGGGGCTGTCTCGGTGGGTCATCAGGGATTCCATGTTTTCGTTTTCTCCTTGAAACTGGCGATTCCTCGGAGAGATAGGCGGCCTGGAGACTGGCGGCTGCGGCGTGGAGACGGGTCTCCACATCGTGTTAGTCGTAGTGAGGATCAGTGGGACAGGAGCATGCTGTTAGGTGTCAAATTCCTGGAGTACTGTTAAGAAGTGTTTGGTGGCTAAGTGTGCGTGGTCCTCAGGAATCTAGTAGGGGTGCAATGATCTATTATTAGTGGTGTGCAAGAAGAGAGGAGCACACTGAGAGAGGTGACGTGTCAAGTCCTTGGATGCTAGTAAAAAGTGTTTCCTTACTAATAGTTGTGCGTGGCTCTCAGTAAACCAGTATAGGTACAGCAACCTTTTACTGGGGTGCAAAAGGAGAGGAATACGAGAGAGGTGAGGTGTCAAGTTCTTGAAGTGCGGGTCAGAAGCTCTGGGTGCCACAACGTGCACCCCAGACAAGATGGTTGATGTGTGACAACTAAATCCTTCACAGTCATAACAGGTAGTCATACAACACGGATGCGAAAGAGAATCTGTTCCGCTGAGCTGACACAATCTCTCCTTCCTTTCCTTCGGGAAAATAAAGTATCTAAGAGGATCACTTTCCACCTAATACAGTTTGCAATGCCTTCCTCACTGGGAGACATTCTAGAGACACTTCTTTCTGTTCATCTTTAGCCCTGTGCCTGCCTCCCCCCTCCCTTGTGTTTGTGCAAAGACAAGATACGAAACATTTAACATGGCACTGCTCATGAACATACTTAAATTTTGAGAATGCAAGAATTTTTTTTATTTGCACCACATAACCTCCACCTCTCATCCACTCACCCGAGAGCTTTATGAGGGATCAGAATCGCTATTAGAAGCATTAAACGTAATTCCATCCAACGACTCTTTCACTACAGCAGGAAATAATAACGTCAGCTTAACCACAGCCATTAGAGGCGAGAACAGTAATCGTTGTCGTCCCTGCTGCCCCCATTGTCCCTTTACCTTCAAGCGAGAAGCGACGAAGAGCTTTTAGGAAAAAAGGACCGAAGAGGGAAGGAAACAGTTACCGTCTGAGAAGAAAATATAATGGAGTTGAATTGTCTGTCACTTTATTCACACACACACACACACACACACACACACACACACACACCACACAACATATATATATATATATATATATATATATATATATATATATATATATATATATATATATATATATATATATATATATATATATATATATATATATATATATATATATATAATTTTTTATTTTTTATTTTTTACGTCTACGCCTATAGCGCCGGTAGGCTTGCTTGAGGGGCCTGGATGGGAGTCGGCCGGCCCCAGCCCGTCATGGCAAAGGGCACGGGTTTATAGTGGCGCCATCTTCTCTTGGCTCACGATACCCCCCGGAACTCCGGGTTGATGGGTGGTCTTCAGGACAGCATGTGGGTAGTTTTAAGCCACTCGGCGGTGACTGAAAAATCCGAGGTGGTAGCGTGGGGATTCGAACTCGCGTCGTCCATCACGCGATGAATGTGGGCCCAGCACGCTACCATATATATATATATATATATATATATATATATATATATATATATATATATATATATATATATATATATATATATATATATATATATATATAACTCATTTAAGTTTTCGTCCACCTGATCTGACGATACTTAATTTTCTTGGACTTCAGGTAACGCACTCTTAGGCCTTCGATTTCACATAATTCATTTCCTTCCCTTTGATTTCAAGTAACTCACCTCCTACTTGATCACCCTCATTTCACTCCTTTTCGCTTCCTTCCTCGTGCCGCAGAACCCCGCGGGGAGATCCTCGGCGCACCGGACCTCTACGTGCAGAAGGGCAGCATGATCAACCTGACGTGTGTGCTGCAGGACCTGCCTGAGCCGCCTCTGTACGTGCGGTGGTACCACAGCAACTTGTTCTACAGCAACCGGGTGAGTTACAGAGGAAAGGGGCGCTGCTACAGGAGTGATATATGTGTCGGGGAGAAGTGGGATGTGTGTGTGTGTGTGTGTGTGTGTGTGTGTGTGTGTGTGTGTGTGTGTGTGTGTGAGAGAGATAGAGAGAGAGAGAGAGAGAGAGAGAGAGAGAGAGAGAGAGAGAGAGAGAGAGAGAGAGAGAGAGAGAGAGAGAGAGAGAGAGAGAGAGAGAGAGAGAGAGAGAGAGAGAGAGAGAGAGAGAGAGAGAGAGAGAGAGAGAGAGAGAGAGAGAGAGAGAGAGTACTAGTTTCCCATTATTTTTTTTAATCACTGGTTGGCCTCAATGGGCTCGGCGATGTGTGCATGTTCGGACCATTAATCAAAAAAACTTTTGTGTTTGTGGCCAATAAAATATCTATCTATCTATCTATCTATCTAGGTAATTGTTGGCAGGAGAGTTCCGATGCCGCGATGTAGGTGGCGGCGGAAGAGAACATTCTGACTTACATTTTTTGCAGTGAAGAACTTCTGTCTCATGGTTCTTTAATTTCCCTTTCTCTCCTCACCCGTTACCCGGACCTGGCTGATAGTGCGTGTATGTGTAGGAAAAGATGAGATTCCTTGAGTTGCCTTCCTTTGTCTTGAATTGCGTTGCTTTGCGTTGTGTTGCATGGCGTTGCGTTGTTACGTTGCGTTATGTTGCGTTGCTTTGTGTTGCGTTGCTTGCTTTGCGTTGCATTTCATTACGATGCTCCAAGTCTTGCTCCTGGTCTCTAACCCTTGGCCCCGTCCCGTCCTTCGCCCAGCCTTGCCTCGCTGATGGGTTGTGCGTGTGGAAAGTTGAGATGTTGTGAAGGTTCTTAGGCTTCTCTCGGGTAGGGATTGGCTCTAAAGGCGAGGTAGGGATACTCAGAGGTCGTGTGTCCCTTCGTCTTCCGGACTGTGTCGGCTTGAAAGTCTCCACACTGTCTAAAGCTCTCAGCATCGTTTTACAAGACTCGGTTGAACTTGCTAATGTCTTCGTCCCTCAGTCCTCGCGTGGGGTCGTTTCGTTTTCCCTCTTGGGGGTGAAACACACCTTCGTCTTTACGAGAGAACTCTCTCTCTCTCTCTCTCTCTCTCTCTCACGCACGCACGCACGCACACACGCACTCACACACACACACACACACACACACACACACACACACACACACACACAGAATCATGTGTTTCCTTTTTTTTTTCTCATTAGCCGACCACTCACTCAGATGGTGAGAAGAAAATTCATGATGTGGTGTGGAGGCGGCGGAGTGGCTGGGAATGCCGAGCGCGGGCGGGCACAACGAGGTCACAACGAGTTGCTGATACATAATTTTTCGTAGATATTTAGGGAAGGACGGTAAATATAAAGAGAAGGCCGAGACAAGAATAAACGTGAAAAGAAAAAAAAAACTAAATAAACTTAACAACCGTGT
>NC_066551.1:11489091-11519091 GCF_024679095.1 Eriocheir sinensis
TATATATATATATATATATATATATATATATATATATATATATATATATATATATATATATATATATATATATATATATATATATATATATATATATATATATATATAAAGAACATAAGAATGTAAGGAGTCTGCAAGAGGCCGGTTGGCCTATACAAGGCAGCTCCTGTAACCCTAATCCCTCCTTACCTCACTATCCATGAATTTATCCAACCTCTTCTTGAATGTATCTATGGTATTGGCACTTAAAACATGACTGCCAAGCCTGTTCCATTCGTCCACCACTCTATTGGTGAAGTAATTCTTGCCTATGTCTTTGCTGAATCTGAATTTGTCTAACTTAAGGCTGTTGCTACGTGTCCTACCTGGCTCTTTTACCACCAAAACCCTACTGACATCCCCTTTATTAAATCCCTTCATCCATTTATAGACTTCGATAAGGTCTCCTCGCAAACTTCGTCTTTCCAGAGAGTGTAAATTTAAATGCTTAAGTCTATCCTCATAAGGCAAGTTTCTCACCCCTTGAATCATTTTTGTCATCCTCCTCTGTACAGATTCTAACATCTTGATATATCCATTCTATGGTAGGGTGACCAGAACTGGAGTGCATAATTAAGGTGAGGTCTAACTAGAGCTAAGTAGAGTTTGAGGATGACTTCAGCGCTTCTATTGCTTACGCATCTCGAGATGAAACCCAGTACTCTGCACGATTCTTAGCCTGAATGCACTGGGCTCTTGGACGAAGGTCAGTGCTCACTAAGACTCCTAAGTCCCTCTCATACCCAGACCGGCTTAGAGGAGTGTCATTTAAGGAGTAATTATGTGAGGGGTTATTCCTACCTACACTCAGAATACTACACTTCCCAACAGTGAATTCCATCTGCCACTTCCCCGCCCAATCATATAGTCTGTCAAGCTCATCCTGGAGAACGATAGCGTCCTGGTCTGATTGGATTACTCTACCGATCTTGGTATCATCTGCGAACTTACTGACATCACTTCTAATCCCTGTGTCCAAGTCATTGATGTAAAATTATAAATGATAAAAAGCAGCGGACCCAGCACCGACCATTATATACGATCATTTACTCAGTTATTCAAGTGCTATACTCATTCAGACATTCTTACTCACCCTCTACATTGTTTACTCAGGGTAATTAAAAAAAAATACTGCAATTTACATATTTCCCATCATCGACATCTTTGCAATCTCTTAAACTCTCACTCATTCACTCACTCGCTCACTCTCGTTTCGCGGAATCACAGCCTCACTCTCTACACTTGCTCTCTCTCACACATTTGTCGATACTCATTCATTCTTTAACCCCGAAAGGTGTGGAATGTTTGTTTCGTGTTCATTGAGACCAAGCTTTACTCCCTTCTAATTCATTCCATGGTTGAGGTAGTCATCGTGATGGAAATGGTAGTAGTAATAGTAGCAGCAGTAGTAGTAGTAGTAGTAGTAGTAGTAGTAGTGGTGGTGGTAGCTGTAGTGGTATAAATACTTCAAAACATATTCCATTCATGGTGATTTTTTTTTATCCCTTATTTCTTGTAGTTTATTATCCAACATTCCTTTTTAAGTTAAACTCCATTGATATGCAGTCACTTAAATAATTCGTTTTCTTTGTTTCTGCGTGCACCTTCATCCACTTCTTCAAAGGCTGCCTTAAAAAACAATATTTTGTCTCGCCGTGAAACATCTAGTACATAAGACTGCATTATTATCCAGTGGAAAACTTTAATTCTCGCTTTATCGTATGTTTATGCGCTTTTTATACTACCCACACTTAATAATACATAGTGGCGGCGTCCGATGAATAAGTTAGCTCAAGCCCATTCAGAACAAACGTTAGACTATTTTTACGTAATTTTCCTTCATTCGTTTGACTGAGATATTAAACGCTTCTTTGAGTAAAACCTAAGGAGAGAGAGAGAGAGAGAGAGAGAGAGAGAGAGAGAGAGAGAGAGAGAGAGAGAGAGAGAGAGAGAGAGAGAGAGAGAGATACACACACACACACACACACACACGGTAGCTCAGTGGTAGAGCGTCTGGCTCACAACCAGAAGGACCGGGTTCGATTCCCCGACCGGGTGAAGATATGTTGGGTTTATCTCCTTTCACGTGTAGCCCCTGTTCACCTAGCAGTGAGCAGGTACACGACGTAAGGCGAGGAGTTGTGACCTCGTTGTTGCGGTATGTTGTGTGTGAGTGGTCTCAGCCCTCCCCAAAGATCGGTACTATGAGCTCTGTGCTCTTCCGTAGGGGAACGGCTGGCTGTCTCGAGAGACCCGCAGCAGACCAAGAGGTGAATTACACACACACACACACACACACAAGGTTATGATCCCAAAACCTCTCCTCTTTTTCTCCTTTGTGCCCCCTTCCTTCCTATTCCTCCCCCTTTTCCTGCTTCATATGCTCTCCCCCTCCCTCCACACCTTCCACCTGATGCATTAATATTTCACCTGTGAACCAAATTATCCCCATACACCCTCCCGTCAGTCCTCCCTTCTTCCTCCTCCCTTCTTTCTTCCCTCCCTTCCTTTCTCCCCCACTCCTAATCCTACCTTTCCTCGCAATTAATGTTTCACTCTGTCCCACTTTACCCTGGCTAACTACCCAACCCTTGTATTAAGATAATTGACACACATAGCCAGGAAATTACTGAAGGAGGAAGAGTACGGGCTTACCTGTAGACTGAACACCTGACAAGGATTATGCGGTAGAGTTGCGGTAAAGATAGCATTTTTTTTTACTTTCATTTTTTCGCGTAAGTTAATCAATAACTTCTGACCTTTTTCTTCATTTTAGTTTCTTCTTCCCTTTCCTAACACGACTTTAATGGAACTTCTCCCCATGTTGGGTTCTCTCCTCTTTATTTTCCCGTGTTTTGTGTTTCTTCATCGCTTGGTTGAAACAAAGCGATTTATGACTTTTTTTCTCAATTTCTCCTTTTCCACGTGGCTACAACGAGCTTTTTTCCTTTTATATCTCATCTCCTTTTTCTCCCTCATGGTTACAGCTAAGTGTATTTTCTTTTCTACAGGAGAGTATCCAGCGGCCATGCAGACCAATAAGGGTTCTCCTTCCTCCAAAAGCTCCCTCCTCCTGCTAGCCGCGGTTGTCGCCAGGATACTGTGCCTAGGCTGGCTAGAGGGCACCTAGGTAAGTTGCCTGGTTACAAATATGGCAGGGGAAGAGATGGCAGGGTGCTGGAAGAAAGAGCATAGAAAGATTGAGCAGGAATATGACATAGAATAAAAGGATAAAGAAAGGCAGGGGATGGAAAATAATTATAATTTAGAGACGGGAATTGAATTCATTGGATAGGCAGTTGAGGGAAACAAGGAAAGAGAAAGAGAAATCAGATGAAGGGAAAATAGATAAGCACAGAAAGAGTGTAACACTGATGTTTTGTGTATATGCGTATATATGTTTACAGAACGCTACGTCGAGAAGGTAGATATAGGGGAGAGGTAGTAAAATTATGGGCAAACACTTATCCATTCTGCGAAGCACGCGTCATTCACACAGCTATCAGTAAGCAGCTCACGGCACACAGCACACGGTACTGCAGACAGCTCACAGACTCGGCGCTCAGAACTCAGCACAACAGTCAGCTCACAGACTCAGCGCACGGCACGCGGCACATCAGTCAGCTCACAGCACACAGCAGGATCGCCAAATCGGCATTTTTTTTTTTTTTACAGCAAAGTTGACAGTTCAAGGGCTTAAAAAAAAGAAAACAATAATGACAAAAAAGCCCGCTACTTACTGCCCCTAAAAAGATTAGAGAGGGAACGGCCGAAAGAGAAGTCAATTTCGGGAGGAGAGGTGTCCTGATACCCTCCTCTTGAAAGAGTTCAAGTCGTAGGCAGGAGGAAATACAGATGTAGGAAGATTGTTCCAGAGTTTACCACCGTAAGGGATGAATGAGTGAAGATGCTGGTTAACTCTTTCATAAAGGTTTTGGACAGTATAGGGTTGAGCATGAGTAGAAAGTCGTGTGTGGCGAGGCCGCGGGAGTGGGGGAGGCATGCAGTTAGCAAGTTCAGAAAAGCAGTCAGCGTGAAAATATCGATAGAAGATAGCAAGAGAGGCAACATGACGGCGGAAGGTAGAAGACTAACAGTAAGAGGAGGAGAGCTGATGAGACGAAAAGCATTAGACTCCGCTGTATCCAAAAGAGCTGTGTGAGTGGAGCCCCCCCACACGTGGCATGCATACTCCATACGAGGGTGGACAAGGCCCCTGTATATGGATAGCAACTGTGCGGGGGACAAGAACTGGCGGAGACGATACAGAACACCCAACCTCGAGGAAGCTGATTTAGTGAGAGAGATGTGAAGTTTCCAGTTAAGATTTTGAGATAAGGATAGACCTACAGTAGGATATTTAGTAGTGAAGAAGGTGACAGCTGAGTGTTGTTCTGGCTTGCAAACATGAGTTTGTAACGAGAGAGAGAGAGAGAGACCCCGACCAGAAAAGGAGGGTGGGGCAAGGTTAATCTGCACAGCCGTGTTATGAAATGTAGTTGACAAGCCTTAATACGGTGTCAAAGAGCTTCCTTGTCCAAAAGTATCTAAGAAAAAATAAATGAGTAAGAGAATGAGAAAAGACGTAGGTAGGGAAGAACATTTATACAGCATGTGCCCAAGGAAATGGAAAACACATACAAGAAATAGAAATTAACAATTTTGCATTTTCATCTTTTGTCTCTACAACGTTGAACATCATATTCTCCATTTTCTATATTATCATCCTTTTAATCAAATATTCAACCGTTTACAATACCATTTTCGTCCTTCACACTCTGCTTTCAAAATCTCTTACAACCTTTTTCTTCAGGCACACTGCGGAGTGGATTCACACTGCCACTGATGTGTCGCTCAGCCACTTCGTCTGACCAGCCAGCCAAGTCTCCATGAATCTCATCTACATTTCCGTGGTGCCGTGGGTGCCGGCACCACATGGGGTGCTGGGCGGCTGTGTTCACACACCAAACCGGGAGCGATGGCCAAGGAAGTTCACCATCCAGGCTGCTGCTGTTGGCGGGCCTTGCCATGCCTCTACTTGGTGTCCCTGCCTGAGACTTCCTCACTCAGAAAAAAAAATATCGAAGCCTAGGAGCTGTGGGTCTTTCGAAGTGGATATTGCTTGAAACTTCTTTTTTTGACTGTGAATCTTAACAATATCATACTTTATACAATCTTCGACGACGTTTCAATTTAACTACTGTGTTTATATATATATATATATATATATATATATATATATATATATATATATATATATATATATATATATATATATATATATATATATATATATATATATATATATATATATATATATATATATATATATATATATATATATATATATATATATATATATAACTAAACGAGGCAAAATGTGTACACTGAAATCGAGTTACTTTCTCATTTTTCTAAATAAAAATTTTGCTAAGATCATGTTTCATAAATGTCTTGATTATTTTGAGACGAAGCAGTTGAGCTTCACGAATTCCAATACACAAGTTTGGGGACTGACGCCTTAACACTGCGCTGCTACAACCAGTGCCGGGCTAAGGACTCCAAGGACACGGGGTAAGCCTAAGTGAGTGCGCCCCTCAAATACTTCTGTCAAAATATATAAAAAAAAACTCCCCTTCTTTACCCAACATTCCTTCTTCAAGAATATATATATATATATATATATATATATATATATATATATATATATATATATATATATATATATATATATATATATATATATATATATATATATATATATATATATATATATAATGGTGGGCATGGTTCCGCTAATCCGCTAACCGTTAATTAGCAAAGCTAACTTTTTCGTTAGCTGATTATCGTCTTCGCTTTGAAAACAGTTAGCGCATCAGTTAGCTTCCGCTAAGTGTACTTCCTCCTCCACTAACTCTTCAGTCCACTAAAAAGATCATTCAGGTTTGGTCTTGTTCGGTGTGGGCAAACACAGCACCAGTTGAGCCACATGGCGCAATAATTCCAGTTCTTTCACTTTTGGGTACATCACGCCTTAAAGTAGGCTAATTGGACAATTATTAGGGAAACTTTTTGGTATTTTAGGGAAATGCATCTTCTATTTCCATCTTTTTGAACTCGGGATTTAATAACAAGAATTCGATATTTTTCACCTGACAAAAAATAAACTTAAAATAATAAAAATAAAAGTCAGTTATGGAAAAAAGTTAAAAAAATGCGTAAATTTGCGTGAAATCTTGGGTAAAATATACGGATTTAGGATAAACCGGAGGCTTCTTTCTCTTCTCTTCTTGTTGTTGCTTGTTGGGCTGTTTGTTCAGTTCATTTGCGTCGTTGTCACCGTGAAGTCGCGTTCATTATTGTCGCCTTGTTTATCGTTATCGATGTCATGGAAGGTGACCCGAGTGAGGACGTTTTTTTTTCCGCCTGAAGATGCTGACCCTGTTAGGGAGCCGGCAGCAGCTGTGGGTGAGGCGGACATTCAAGCTGACGGCCAGGAGTCCCAGAAGTTCCAGAACCCGTGGCCCAACCTGGAGAGGTACTTTGTCCTTAAATCAAGGGATATGACGAACGCCAATGTCTTGCACTTCCGGTGCGTCATGTGCCAACACAAGGAGACCATCATTAACGAACAAACGGGGTTTTAGAGCCAAAATACTAAACCGAAGCTAAATTCATATATAAAAAAAGTTAGCGGTTAGGGTTAGCTTCCACTAATTTCTTTATCAATTTAGCGGTTTAGAGTAAGCGAAGCTAACTTTTTAGTTAATGGTTTACCAGTTACCGAAGCTAACATTTCAATATATATATATATATATATATATATATATATATATATATATATATATATATATATATATATATATATATATATATATATATATATATATATATATATATTTAGAAATATACATATACCTCACCTTCTCTTCCTCACCGAAACACAGGTTTCTGAGGCTACTGACAGCAATCTCTACTCTGTTCCCTCCTACTATCTCTATCCTCAATTTCAATCCAAAGCTGGATGTTGCGTCTACGTACGCAACGACATCACTTGCTCTCGTGCCCACGACCTTGACTCTTCTGAATTTTCCACCATCTGGCTAAGACTTCATTGTCATTCTATTACTAAATACATCTGTGCTGTTTATCTTTCACCTAATTCTACTAACTATGTAAAATTCTTTGACTACCTGAATTCTAAAGTGGAGCACATCTTGACCCACTCTCCCTTCGCTGAAATCTCCATCCTAGGAGATTTCAATGTTCACCACCAGCTTTGGCTTTCATCCTCTTTCACTGACCAGCCTGGTGAACAAGCCTACAACTTTGCTCTCCTCAATGACCTAGAGCAGTTGGTTCAGCACCCTACACGTATTCCCGACCGTCTTGGAGATCGGCCCAACATACTAGACCTCTTCCTTACCTCTAACCCTTCTGCTTACTCTGTCAAACTGTTCTCTCCGTTGGGCTCCTCCGATCACAACCTTATTTCTGTATTCTGTCCTATCGCTCCTGTACACCCTCTGGACCCACTGAAGAGGCGATGCTTCTGGCATTTTGCTTCAGCTCGGTGGGACGACCTGAGGATGTACTTTTCCGATTTCCCGTGGAATGATTACTGCTTCCAGGATAGAGACCCCTCTGTGTGTGCCCAGCGCATCACAGAGGTGATTGTCTCAGGAATGGAGGCATACATTCCACGTACTTTCTCTACTCCCCATGCTAAAAAGCCTTGGTTTAATCACGCTTGTTCTCGTGCTGTCAAAGATAGAGAGGCAGCTCACAAAAGGTACCAGAGCCTTCGAACTCCCGCTAACCATGACCTTTACATTTCCGCCCGGAATCGTGCCAAATCTATTCTTCGACTTACCAAAAACGCCTTTATCCATAGCAAATGTCAACACCTTGCTTTCTCTAATTCTTCCAGAGACTTCTGGCACTTAGCCAAAAATATCTCCTCCAATTTCACTTCTTCCTCTTTCCCGCCTCTTCTTCACGCGACTTTCTATTCATGCTCATCCCTATACTGTCCAAACCCCTTATGCAAGAGTTAACCAGCATCTTCACTCTTTCATCCCTCACGCTGGTAAACTCTGGAACAATCTTCCTTCATCTGTATTTCCTCTTGCCTACGACTTGAACTCTTTCAAGAGAAGGGTATCAGGACACCTCTCCTCGCGAAATTGACCTCTCTTTTGGCCACCTCTTTGGATTTTTTTGTGAGCAGCGAATAGTGTTTTTTTTTATTATTGTTTACTTTTTGTGTGCCCTTGAGCTGTCTCCTTTGTTGTAAAAAAAAAAAAAAAGTGGCAGGCATCCCCCCCCCCCTCCATGCCCACCTGCCTATCTCTCCTTCCCTGCCACCCTTTACTACGCGTCAGGTGTATGTGTGTGCTCCCCTCTCGTCCTGTTTGTACACTGAAATGTGACACTGAGCACCTCATCTTGGATGACTTTTTATTAGTTTTGATTGTTCCCAATTGTTTATGATCGTCAAATCATTCATGTTGCCTTATGGTTCATGTTATTAGTGTGTGTGCTACCAACTCTGTCTCTTATTCAGCAGAGTTGGTGATATCTTGTTGAAGGCAAAAAATTAGAGTCAGGATACAGACTAAACAAAACTATTTGAAAGAGAATGATTAGTTTCAGAAACGGTGTTTTGGAAGTTCATTTGAGACTACACACTTTTTCACAGGAAGCAAAAAGGAGTTGGCTGAACAAAGCACAAAGTAACTTTTGTTCTACTTTGATTCATTAAAAGATGAATATGCTATTTGTGTCATGTGCATAACACACTTTTATTTATTGTTTTTTTTTTACTCATTCTACATTTTTTTTAACAGTAATAGTCACTCTACCCATAATACAATATGCATTTAAGATGTGACTAAGGATCCAAAATTTTGCTGTAATTTCATGCATACCATCACACTCTCTATTCCTGTTTGGAGACATTTATGTTAACTTTCCCTGTGAACATTTCAGACGAGATCATCCCTGAGCTTTACATTGCATCCCAGGATGCCAGATCAAGGCCTCCCAGGAGAGCTCTTCCTGCGATACACAAATGATCCATTGTAAGAACAACAGTTACTAACTTATCTCCCTCGGAAAGCACATGTGAAATAGGATTTTGAGTTTTTAATACCTTGATTACTGAAGATGACGTACGTAAAAACTTGAGTTGTGCTGTATTATTGAAAGAGGCTTTACATTGGGATTCTTAAGTAAGTAACCTAAACATTGTGATCATTCCAGTGGGCAGCCAGACCCTGAGACATGGTCAAAGAGGTGCTAGTGCCCATGGGCTCAATTATCAACCAGTCTGAGTGGGTATACGTTCTTAGTGGCCTTGAGCCAGGCACTGAGTACACCCTTCGACTGGTTCTCACAGTGCAGGGAACTGAGCCAATTCATTCACAGATGTTCACCTGCACCACCGCGGACGAAGGTGAGGAAGTCATTTTTAGCTTGTCTTTTGCTTACGTGTTGTAGTACTAACTTTCATTATTCTTACAATAACTTATATTAATATTTTTTCTCAATGAAAACTTGCGTATAAGAAAAGTATTTAAACCCAGTGAAACATAATCTTCCTACTGAGATTCAAATCGTGATCAGCCATTATATTAAAAAAAAAGTACATATGAAAATTTGGGAAAGAAAGACACAAGGAATAAATAAATGCTACATATAAGAGAAATTAAATAACTTCAGCTGGGACAGTCTCCATCATAATTATGTTGAAACTGATCTGCATTGTATTATTAAAATTTTGATGGATAGTCTCTCTGTACGCTACGAGGTATTTTTGCCAGTCTCAGGCTGGGGAGTGACTGCTAAGTAACTGGCCCGCTGGATGCTACACGGCGGAACAGACGACTTATATGTTTACATGTGTGTGTGTGTGTGTCTATATATATATATATATATATATATATATATATATATATATATATATATATATATATATATATATATATATATATATATATATATATATATATATATATATATATATATATATATATATAGACACACACACACACACACACACACACACACAATGTTGTGTGTGTGTGTGTGTGTGTGTGTTATAAAACGCTATGTTTTCAAAAAAATTTGACGTATATATGGGTGCCACTATTGTACAATTACGGTCGTTGAAATATCGTGCAAGAATGTAGTTTAATTAAACTACTTTTATACTGGATAACCATTATGTAATTAGCCTGTGGAGTAAACCAACGTGAAGATATTCGAATAATTCGTTTAATTTAATGACCATTACCAGAGACGGCAGTGACTAATATTCTGAAGTACTTCGCACGGTCTTTCCTACTTATTTCACAAATCATCATCTATTAGCATGCCTTCATTTATACTACGCCTGTTCTTCTTTTGTTCACTCTATGCCAATAATCAGTTAAAGTATTGTTTCAAAAGCCTGAGTGAGATAGACCGTGAGTTCGGAACCAAATGACCTCAATTCTACTTAAATTATATCCATCCTAAGGCCCATTAGCTGAGAGTGACTCTGCAAGGTCTAAACCCAGCTCCCAGAGACTTCAAGCCATGTGTGGCGTTATTGTATAAATTGTCATGAATATACTACATTCCGTGGTGGACCAAAAGTTTAATGGTTAGAAGTTCTTGGCAACCTAAATGGGAATTGCCTTGTACTCTCAACCGACCACTCTTCCGTTGGCTAATACAAATTATGCAATAAATGGGGTGTCTATGTCACTATGTAATTACTATTATTACATGGTTTCCGTGAACACAGAACAATGTGTAAATCATGACTGATATAATATATGAACCGGAACCTTGAATCACCAATCGAATCAAGTAAACCCAATATGGCGGGAGGACGAGGAGTGGTGGTGGAGGCGTTGAGTGAGACACAGTTTAGCGTAAAACAGGGAAGCTCTTAAGCACCAACAGTGAGCAGCGACAACCCGGTGACACCAAGAGACGGACAAGGAAGAGCTGCAGCTGTTGTTTTCGCGACAAGGAAGTTTCTGCCATCGAAAACAATAAACTCAAGGTATGCACCAGCAGGTAGTCCCCATACTCACTCGCTACCACGAACTTGGGCTGCGTAGGGCAGTCCCTTTGCTGTGTTCTGAGGTTGTTTGATGTTTCAATTAAATATGAGGCAAAATTTTCAAGATCACTGACTTTGGAAGGCTTTAGACGTGATAAGGTACGGGTATGTGGTAGTTTTTTGTTTTTTTTTAAGGTACTGCATGGCGGTGGTGGAGGTAGTGACTGAGGTGATGTGTGGCTTAAGGTGAAGTGGATTGCGTAGGGGATCGTGTGTCCGTGGTGACTGTGGCGGTGGTTGATGGAAAAGGTGGGATGAAGGTGTAGTGTGCAATAGTGCGAAAAAGTTGTGGCTATGATAGTTATGAGAAGGGTGGATTGGAGTTGGAAGTTATACTGGTGATCTTGCCATCTTGACTCCTGACGATAGAAGTGCTTGCCTCGTCCATTACCTAGCCCATCGCCCTTCCCAACACTCACAACCCAGTATTCCTCGGCTACACGTCAGACAGGAAGGAAGGGACGGGGCTGGGCGGGGCAGGACTTGGCATCTGTTGGTGGAAACCGACTGGTTTCAGGTGGGAAGATAACTCACTAGGGCAGAAAGTGCTAGTAATCTACAGGATATAATTCAGATTCCGGGAATTTCTCCGCCTAAAAAGAGAAAGATTCTCTTCGATTTTAATTATTTTATATGTCAGTTTGATGAGATATACATGAGAGGTGACACTCTCGACTTCCCCTGGCCGTATTGTATATACTTATTTCCATGCGAGCACTTGCTCCGTAACCTGTCTATGCTTCAGCGTCTCAAACCGTCCTCTTGTCACGGCGGCCCTGCTCAACTAAATTATCCTTCTTACCAAACAAATTAAGGGTGTGAACCTAGCTTCAGCAAGAGTTCAAATTGAGTTTCTTTATTGAATTTCAGACAAACATTATAGCCCTATTCTGAAAGCTTTATTTGCCAACAATGTTCGTTTTGTTTTGCGCAGCTGTATAACTATTACTCCCGAATGACGGGTAACCTAAACTAAATTTCTTTATTTTTTCTTTTATGATTTCAACGGGTCGTGCTTACCGTAAAATCTTGCTCAGTTTCTTGTCGACATTATGCTAAATAAGAAAAAAAAAAAGTAGCTTGGTGATTTCATCTTGTCAGTTTTAAGTATACTTATGAATCACATTGCCAATCGCTTATCGTCAACTCTACAATTTTCCAGACGACCCACCTCACTCATTATCTCATCGGTACCAACAAAATCTCACTCAAAAAAAGTTTATACAGAAGACGGTTATTCTGAACGAAAAACATTTTAACATTGAGTTGGGTGTCATGGTGGGTGTGACGGGTGGTGCAGGGGGGGAGGTGATGGTAGCAGGGGGCAGGATGTCATGGTGGGTGTGACGGTGGTGCAGGGGGAGGGGGTGATAGCAGGGGGCAGGGTGTCATGGTGGGTGTGACGGGTGCAGGGGAGGGGGAGGGTGACAGTGGTAGCAGGGGGCAGGCTGTCATGGTGGGTGTGACGGGTGGTGCAGGGGAGGGGGAGGGTGACAGTGGTAGCTGGGGCAGGGTGTCATGGTGGGTGTGACAGGTGGTGCAGGGGGAGGGGAGGGTGATAGTGGTAGTAGGGGCAGGGTGTCATGGTGGGTGTGACGGTGGTGCAGGGGGGAGGAGGGTGACAGTGGTAGCAGGGGCAGGTGTCATGGTGGGGGTGACAGGTGGTGCAGGGGGAGGGGAGGGTGATAGTGGTAGTAGGGGGCAGGGTGTCATGGTGGGTGTGACGGGTGGTGCAGGGGGGGGAGGGGGGAGGGTGACAGTGGTAGCTGGGGGCAGGATATCATGGTGGGGTGACGGGTGGTGCAGGGGGGAGGGGAGGTGATAGTGGTAGCTGGGGCAGGATATCATGGTGGGTGTGATGGGTGGTGCAGGGGGGAGGGGAGGTGATAGTGGTAGCTGGGGCAGGGTGTCATGGTGGGTGTGACGGGTGGTGCAGGGGGAGGGGAGGGTGATAGTGGTTGCTGGGGGCAGGGTTTCATGGGGGGTGTGACAGGTGGTGCAGGGGGAGGGGGAGGGGATAGTGGTAGCTGGGGGCAGGATATCATGGTGGGGGTGACGGGTGGTGCAGGGGGGGGAGGGGGAGGGTGATAGTGGTAGCAGGGGGCAGGATATCATGGTGGGTGTGAAGGGTGGTGCAGGGGAGGGGAGGGTGACAGTGGTAGCAGGGGCAGGGTGTCATGGTGGGTGTGACAGGGGGAGGGGGGAGGGGGATAGTGGTAGCAGGGGGCAGGATTTCATGGTGGGTGTGCAGGGGGGAGGGGGAGGGTGATAGTGGTAGCTGGGGCAGGGTGTCATGGTGGGTGTGACAGGTGGTGCAGGGGAGGGGGGAGGGTGATGTGGTAGCAGGGGCAGGGTGTCATGGTGGGTGTGACAGGTGGTGCAGGGGGTGAGGGGGGGTGATAGTGGTAGCTGGGGGCAGGGTGTCATGGTGGGTGTGAGGGTGGTGCAGGGGGGAGGGGGAGGTGACAGTGGTAGCAGGGGCAGGGTGTCGTGGTGGGGGTAAGGGTGGTGCAGGGGGGGGAGGGGGAGGGGGGATGTGGTAGCAGGGGGCGGGGTGTCATGGTGGAGGTGACGGGTGGTGCGGGGGGGAGGGGAGGGGTTGTGGCAGCAGGGGCAGGGTGTCATGGTGGGGTGACAGGTGGTGCAGGGGGAGGGGAGGGGGTTGTGGCAGCAGGGCAGGGTGTCATGGTGGGGTGACGGGTGGTGCTGGGGGAGAGGGGTTGTGGCAGGGGGCAGGGTGTCATGGTGGGGGTGACGGGTGGTGCGGGGGGGAGGGGGAGGGGGGTTGTGGCAGCAGGGGGCGGGGTGTCATGGTGGGGGTGACGGGTGGTGCGGGGGGGGGGAGGGGGAGGGGGGTTGTGGCAGCAGGGGGCAGGGTGTCATGGTGGGGGTGACGGGTGGTGCGGGGGGGGAGGGGGAGGGGGGTTGTGGCAGCAGGGGGTGGGGTGTCATGGCGGGGGTGACGGTGGCCAGAGCGGTTTTTTATTTTACAGTGTTTTATTTTTTTCCATATATTCATTGTCTCTCAGTTATGACGATTTATCCACCGTCATTCACTCGGCTTATATCAAGTGTCCCTAAAATCAACCAATTTGAAACATTTAGCTATATATATATTCACATGTGTATCGTTGTTTCGATTTTGAGGTATTTTAATTATATACGAGCAGAAAGACAGACAGACAGACAGACGGACGGACAGATGGATAACGAAAAAACAGTAGTCATCCCTGTTAGTAGCGAGTCGGTAGATTGAGCTATTTCGACTAAACATGCGTAGGCCTACCCTTGTGTACTATCACCTGCATCGCCTCCCATTCAACAGATCCTTTAACTGGAAGGAAATTCTTAACCTCAACACATTTTTTTTTTTATTGAATTCTGCCATGTTATGTATGTTAGGGAAAAAATAGTACAAAGTGTCATTATTTTCTCAACAGATAATGGGTCTGTCTGGGGTGGAGCCTTTTGGTGTTCAGACAGCGAGAAAGAGGACTGAGGACATGAATTCTTGGACTGACCTGAGTGGGTGATGTACCTATATAACAATCTTTTTTATTATCTGTAGACTTATTTCACCATTGTTGAATATTGTAATATGTCTGAGCTCGCAGTGCTGTATCCTTTTTTTCTTTTTTTTTAAGCAAAGGAAGCAGCTCGAGGGCAAAAAGGGAAAAAAAAAAAAGCCCGTTAAACACTGCCCATATAAATAAATTCCCATATAAATAAATTAAAAAGTTCAGTAAAGTGGCCAATAGGTCAATTTCGGGGGGAGAGGTGTCTTGATTCTTTGATACTCTCTTCGTGATATATTTAAACTTTCATCAGTAAGTCTCAAACAGTAAACCACCTTTTCTTACCTTTCAAATCTTTTATTCATCATTCCATTGGCATCCTCCTTCTCCTAAGATTTTTTTTTCTTTTCGTTCTTTCTTTCCCCCTCAGGTTGTCTCTCGGTGCAACTCGTTTAATATTAGTTCCTAGCCTCTTCTCAGTCCGTCTATGGTTCCTATATTAGCCATGCTCTTCCAGTCCCTTAATCCGGTGCCTTGCTTATAACTTCCTCCCTTCTCATATTCACTCGCCCCTCCCTCTCTCCCTTCCCTCCTTTCCACTCCCTCTCCTGCCCCTCCTATTCTTTTCCCTTCCCCCTTCTCTCAGTGGATAGGAGTGAGTTGAAGATAGGTTAGACTTTTTAAAGGAAACACATGGAACTTTTCTCTTTTTTACAATCCAGGACAAAATGGTTCTTCATAAACTTTTTCAAATGACACACACAGACCTTTTCTCTTTTACAATCTAGGACAAAATGGTTCTTCTCAAACTTAAGTTCTATTACTCTGTTGCCAAGTTTCACTGATCTAGTATCTACAGTTACATGCTAATTTCAAGCAAACTTTTAATTTTGATTGGACAAACTCCCATATTACAAGCACTTTCCTCACATAAGAGGTCAGCTTTTACCAACTTAAAACAGTAGCTTTTTTTTTTTTACTGTTCAATGCCACATACTCCACCTACAAAGATAAATGAGGTGGATGTAGCCAATGCACAGTAGATGTAATTCATAAAGCACATAAAGACATCCTGATTCTCTTTGA
The DNA here is from genome assembly GCF_024679095.1 of Eriocheir sinensis. Taxonomy (NCBI): domain Eukaryota; kingdom Metazoa; phylum Arthropoda; class Malacostraca; order Decapoda; family Varunidae; genus Eriocheir; species Eriocheir sinensis. The sequence continues at coordinate 11,504,848 of NC_066551.1, forward strand.
CCTGATGTCAAGAAAGGAAGGGAGCATGTAATTTGAGCATTATGATTTCATTTGTAATTTGTATATTGCCACCAAAGACTGCTGGTTAAAATTACACTTAAAAACTATTTCAGTTAACATGGATGGATGAACAGCAAGCTCATCAAACCAGCCAGACCTGCACTATGCAGCTGCAGCCTCGGCACCAAAGGGTTGTTGGCCCCAAGAGGCTTCCCATAAAGGTGAGGACTTACACGTCCAGGTTTGATGTTCTGAGGATGTGTGTGCATTGAACAGACACCAGGATTAAAAACAGAAGCTAGGAGGACCAGCCCTAACCATTACATAAAATACCTAAATAGGTAATATGTCAAGTATATATTACTGAATACAGTGGACTGATGCTCTCAAAGCCTCACAATCCTCCTAAAAACCTCACACCTGCCTTGTGAATCTGAAGATGTATTAGACTGTGAGAGGCTGCCAGTGCCTCTACTGATGACAAATATACACATCTATTAGTTTTATAATGGCAATGTTTCTTCAGTAGGATCAGCAATATATAAAAACAACTTTCTTTTAGCTCTCGAAGTGCTGCATGAGGAGGCAAAGTCTCTGGGACTGAAGGTCTCCTTGGCCAAAACCAAGTTCCAATCAATGTGAGACTTGCTGGGTGACTCAGTTCAGTCTCGTCATGCATGTGGTGAGGCTGTTGAAGTCACCAAATGTTTCACATTCTTTGGTAGTGTAGTGATTAACAATGGTGAGTTTTACCAAGAAGTCGCTCACTGGATTAGCCTGGCCCATGATGTGATGGAATCGCTCATCATGAGTAAATAGGATAGTTGATGTCTATGCCGAGTGGCTTAAAATTACCCACATGCTGTCCAGAAGACCACTTATCAACCCGGACTCTAGATTCTAGGATTAAAGATGAGCTCCGGGAGGGCAGCATAAGCCAATGCAAGATGGCGCCACTATAAACACACTCCTGCACCAGAATGGGCTGGGCCGACCTTCAGGCCCCACTGGGAAGAAACCTTGGACCAACCATCAGGATCCAAGGGGAAGAAGCCTACCGGCGCAATAGGCCAAGACGTAAAAGGTGGACAAAGATATGAATCTTTGACATTGTCACTTGTGCTCCCTTTCTTACTGTATGGCTATGAGACCTGGAGACTAAACTGTGACTTGGAGAGGCATGTTGATGCCTTTATTACTAATTGCTTTTGCGGATCACAGGATATATCTTGAATGACCGTGTCAGACCAGTGACTACATGATGAAAATGAATCGAGGGATGTTACCAGACTAGTCTGTGAACATCAACTCCAGCTATATGGGCACGTGGCACACCTCTCAGATGTTGATTTTGCTCATAGGGTTGTTTTTGTGCGAGGAAACCAGGGGACACCCATGTAACTTATGGCTGGGGAAAGTTGATCAATCCTGCCAAGAAGGACTTGAGATGGATAGGGCAACTGCGTGAGAGCTTGCTTGGTTGGACTGTTTGGAGCATGGGTGGCGAGTGAAGCGATGCACTACCTGGTGTACGCTCACTGTTAGTTTTTAAGCAAGTTTACTAATATTATATAACTGATTATTACATGAAAGATGACAATTAACTATCCCTCTTCATGCTTAGCTTCTGCTGGAGGAGTGTCTCAATTCCGTGTACATAGTCACGTCCCTTTTTTTTTTATTAAGTGTTGCCTATGGTACTGGTAGCCTTTCTTGAGGGGTCTCTTGGTCGACTCCATCTCCACCCTATTAGTGGTGCAGGCAAATTTTATCTTTAGTGGCTGCTTGGCCAATATTGCCCCCCCTTGTGCCTCATTTGAATGAAGTCACTGAAGATAGGGTTGACTGAAGGTCTGGGCAGCATGTGGGTAATCTTCTGCCACTAGGCGATGGTTGAAAATTGTCAGCATGCTTAGGTGGTACTTGAACCTAGGTCCTCGGGATCACCAAGCCCACCACTCAGTCACTGCCTCCCTGGTGATGCAGAAATGTCTAACAAGTAGTAAAAACTTCCTTCAATGCATCGTTGATGGTGCAGAATACATAATAATGAACTAAATAGTTTGTGCTGGTTATAAAAAAGCTGGTCCTAACTGATTTAAAAAAAAGTTTACTTTACTCAGGTGTTCTTCAATATTAGTGACAAATTTCAATTAGATGTATTGAATTAATTAATAAAAGGAGAGCCAGTACGAGTGAAGGAGGGTTCCTTAATCTTATTAATCAAATTTGGCAGTCTGGGGTTGTTTGCCTGCCTGCAAAGTTCAAAGAATTTCTCAAAAGTCCATTAGTACACTAGTCTAGCATAACATAAAATGAAGGATAGACATCTGGAAAACTGGCAGTAAGTAGAAAGTCATGATGAAAATCTATTTTACAAACATCAAATTTAATAAGCTCTCTGTACATAATTTTTGCAAGTTTTGAAACATTAAAGTCTTCACAATTTATCCAAACCTGATGTGAAGTTTACACCTGAACATCAAAATCATGTACAAAAACAGTGATTCAATCAATTAATGGGGGCATACACCGGGGGCCATGTTGCCTTGCCCACCCTACAATGCCAAGCCCAGGGTTTCCTCCAGGCTAGTCTCCACGCAGGCCCCCTTCTCATCTTAAGAACCTCCTAGGAGGATCTGCCGAGTTGCTCAAGCCACAAACTCTGTCGGGGTCCCCTTGGCCTCTTCCACTTAAGATTGTCTATCACAGAAACAATCCAATGAGTAAGGTCAGCTTCTGGGTAGCGTGCCACATGCCTGTATAGCTGGAGTTGGCGTTGATGGACTATGATATAATATGTCATATCAGTTTCATGGAAAAGTTGCCTGTTTGATACAAGTCTCATGTAGAAGTTGCCCGTTTGATACAAAGTCATTCCAACAATAACCCATGATAATGCAGAGATGCTTATTACAAGGCATCAATCCACCTCTCCAAGTCCCTATTAAGTGTCTATGTCCCCCAGCCAAAGAATAAGACATGGAGCACAAGCAACTTGAAGATCCAGATCTTCATCCCTCTATACAGGTATCAACAATGCTATAAACTCTTGCTGAGCGAATCCATAGCAATGCAAGCCAAGACAATCATTTTTTTTTTTTTTACAACAAAGGAGGCAGCTCAAGGGCACACAAAAAAAGAAAACTACAATAAAAAAAAAGCCCGCTGCTCCTAAAAAAGAAACAAAAGAGTAAGACTTTCTGAAGAGACTCGCCAGTATGAACTATGATACCAAAGTATGTGATATTTTCTAAGATCTCACTGTCCTTGGCACTCGCATGAACAAACTGTACAGTTTCATCTAATGAGCCTCCAAACAACTGTACCTTGGTCTTGGCCCAGGAAACCTGAAGTTCCAAGGGCTTCGCCTCCTTGTGCAGTGCCTCAAGAGCTTTTTCCTGAAGCCCAAGGGCTTCGCCTCCTTGTGCAGTGCCTCAAGAGCCATCACCAGAACGTTCAGCGACTACTCCAGGATTACTGCATCATCAGCAAAAACAAGGTCAGAGACCCTGGTATTGCCAACAGATGCTCTACACTGAATCTGGTCCACAACTCTGCCAAGTATCCAGTCCCTACAAGTGTTGAAAAGCGACGAGGCAAGGACTGAGCCCCGTCTTGCTCCTGCATCATGGGAAAGAAGCTGGACAAGCTTCCCCCACATTTCACAGCACTCTGTCCCAGAATGTAGGCCAGTCAGCAAACTAATATAGTCCTTCCTGCGGAGTCGCAAGATATTTCGGAGTGCCTTGTGATGCACTGAATCAAACGACTTATTGAAATTGACTAAGGCTGCAAGCATAACAGGTGTGAGCCCAGACTGCTCAGCCATAAAGTGAATTACAAATATATCAAATTCTATAGTCACCATCACACATCAATATCTCTATTATAATAAAGTTCATAATGCTAAATGTTTGCAAATCATGCATTTATTCAGTACAATCTGATGATGCACTGTAATCACTTTTTTCTCAACTGTCAATTTATTACTGATACTTAAGCAGTGAACACAACATTCGTTTGTTACATTATAAGCAGTGAACACAACATTCATTTGTTACATTACCAAACTGGATTTTGTGGATTTTCAGATTCCCACTGCTGTAAAGTGCCTCCATGGTGGATTGGTTGGCATGCCTCACTATGAATCGTGGGTCTGGGTATAAATCCCTGGCTTGGGCAGTTGACATGCAGCTCACCCAGCTGTTCATTCTCCCTTTTGAGCTGGTGGGTAAATGGGTACCTAGGGAAACCTGGGGAAGGTAAACTGTGGTAACTTGCCTGTCACTCTGGGACAGTGTCCCAGGGAAATTGATGGGTTCTCAATTACCAGAAGCCCAAGGGCCAATGCAATGGATATGAACACTGAGGCAAAGCTCAGCTATAGTGTATGCCTCCATCTTTACCTTACTGCAGTAATAAATAATTGGATGTCAGAGTTGATGAAAGAATGGCATTCTGGAAGTTTGATAGTTTAAAATAGATGTTGCTCACTTGATATAATATCTTTTGTTGGTGATGAATCCTCATAAGATTAATTAGTATCCATTAATTTCTTTTACAGACTAAAAGCCTTTAAATGGAATTTATTTGCAAGTTAAGCATTCACCAATGAAATAAAACTCTACTATAGTAAAGATTGTGCTGAATAGAAGCACAATTTGCACTATAAAAGTAAAGTAAAGTTGGGGGTGTATGTTACAGCCGCATGTGGTGGTGGTGCTCATCTCCATCACATTGGCCCTGGAGCATGCATTTAACACGGTAGCAGTGGGGATCATATTTCTTAACGGTCCCTCAAAGCGAGAAAAATGAGAAAAAATCATCACTCACACAAACCATTTCATAATACATATCAAAGCATTTGTGATCAGATTATGTATCATCTATTTTTTGGGGGTTATTTCATGGCACAAATTTGGCCCGTTGCTGCTACCGGGTTAAGAACCCATTACCCTGGGACACAGACCCAGTGTGTCATATGGGATACCTCAGTTTACTTTACCCAGGTTTCCCCAGGTATCCATTTATCGACCAGTCCAAAAATAAAGATGAACAGCTGGGTGAGCTGCATGCTGACTACCTGGGCTCATGGACTCGTAGCCAGGCATGCCAACCACTGCACCATGGAGGCAATTACTAAAAAAATATACTAAAATGATTGACATCATATCAAAAACTTTAATCACAGAGCTTTTGTGTCGCCAAATAATAATTAATTCAGTATTTCAATAATTTCAATGTTTTTGGTCCTATATGTATATTCACACAATTTCATATTGACCTTTGTGAACCACAAGGCAATGGTGTGGTGCCCGTCCTACCAGACAAATTTATGTATCGCATTCACTGGATTACCAAGTTACTCCTCCATCAGGGTAAGATGGGTTAAACAACAAGCAGTTCTCCTCAGTAAGCAATCTCACATGTAACATAACAGGACACATGCTAACCTTCACATCCACAAACCAATCAATATGCTTTTTGTGCACTTGTCTCCCTTTCTCCTCCTCCCTTATTTCTTCTCTTTCTCATGCCTATAACTCAAGCGAGGCCCCAAACAACCCAAGATTTTTCCCCGATTGATAGTTATGAGAATAAGGGGGGAAGGGGGAAGACTGCATGAAAAGCATAATGACTGGTTTTGTGGAAGTGAAGATAACCACATATGTGCTCCTGTTACGTGTAAGATTGCTTACTGGGGAGAAACTGTTGCTGATTAATCATTAACCTATCTATACTTGATGGAATAGTACTTAGTATAATCAAGTGAATATAATATAAGAGATAATAATAAATGTGGCTGACAGGATTTTGGAGGTGCTACAATGGCACACACAGTTTTTCAATAAGCTGCCAATAACTGCAGCACCAGGTGTCCTCCTGAGGTTATGAAGAATATTGTCTGTTTTAATTTGCAAATGAGTGTGAATGGGATTTCATGTGGAGACAATTGCCCCTCCTGACACCCTTGGTCCCGGTGTAAACTTTAGACCTGTTCAAGCATGCGAATGTATAAATAAATGCTCAAAATTTGTCAATTACTGTCTGAACAAGATAAGGTGATTTGATTATTATAAAATAGCCAAAACCACTGAAGAAACCTTTTCCATAATTGTCACTTGCTGCCAAATTCCTGCATGTTTACTCATTTTTTTTATTATGCTAGATCTAGATGATGTTCTGATGGACTTGCAAATAAATTCTCCACACTTTTCATGCATCCAAACATTCCATAAACCCAATGATACTATATAGAGTAAGCTCACTTTGAAGAATAATTTTATATGATCCCTTAATCTTATTTCAGAAATGAATAATTGAAGAAATGCCTATCTAACTTCCAACCTATCAGCTTCTCCTTCAACAAACATGACAGCAAGTAAAGAAGTCTTCAGCTGGAGGATGGTGGAGCTGCTGTGCTTGTTGGGTGCTGCAACAGCGGCGAAGAGCAGCGTCCTGGCATGCCTTGATCACATGTACAACTTTAGTCTATTACTGCAATAAACACAGTTTAGAAAGACTGCCTTTACTATACACCAATATGTTTAATACTATGGCTGTCGTGTGCAAAACCATTCCTCTTTCATGTCTTGTGCCCATAGGGGTCTAGAGGGGGGGGGGCAAGGGTGAGCAGGTGCTCCCCCTTGGAAATCTGTTCAGTTCCCGTTCACACTTGTTTGCACATTATATTTTCCAAACCCGAGGAGGACATTTGGTGCTACAGTTATGGGTAGCAATAAGTGCCATTGCCTTGTGCTTAACTAATGAAGATACAAAATTTGTTGCATAAAAGTATAAGACATAAAACATTCTGGCTCTCTGTCCTTGAAAAAATTTCTGCGACGCCCCTATGTGTGCCCACCTTGCCTGAAAGGGAGACTGTAGTGCCTACATTGTGTGAAGCATCTGCATCCAAGCAATTATGAATCCAGTTTAGTATGAATATATGAATTATACTCACTAGACATAGACCAGAGGTGGAGTATTTATCTATCATGACACTAGTAGATATAAGACACGCAATAGGTGACTGTGAGCATATTGGCTTGATGATTCTCCATTCTTGAGGATATTATTATGTATGGACTCTGCTACAAACCATTCACACCAGGAGAGTAAAACAGGCAGCCATTTGTGGTGGTCCAGACCAATTATCTCCTTGAATGGCAAGTCATAGTCAGGGCTCTTTGAGATCCTAATCCTTTGGTGTAAACGCTGCTGTAAGATCCACATAACTGGTAATCTCTCCATAACTAGTCTTCCCTCCACACACAGGGCGAGGTTGCTACAAGACAGATCCCGTCACGCTATTACTGCCATTACAATTTTACTTACTATTAAAGACTGATCACAGATACTGGTGTTGGGTCAGTCAATGCACTTCCCCTCTTCTGGCGTTGAGGTGAAGGCGGTGGCAAGTTTCATCGAGGTCACACCGCCAGACTCCAGTACTCCGTGTAGCAGCCTCTTTACTCGGCAGTCTCTCTCTTAAGTATAAATGAATACTTAGCAAATAGGCCTTTTACTGAGATCAACACATAGTAAGTTATATCTACACTATATTCTACAGTGATAATGATTAGTGGAAGTCAGATTTTAGAGACGAATAGTAGCCTACCTATTTGCTTTTTGATGCAACATCCGAACCACAGCATGTTATTCCCGTAGAGTGTGTACAGGCTCATTCGCCTTGATGCAAAATTTCCCCGTATTAACACTCTTCATTTTGACTTTCCCCAGAACAAACTTGCCCTTCCAATATTAGCTGGATCATGACGTGCACTTTCAGTCTTTCACTACTGCAATAGTCAGATGGCCATAAACAGCATGAACTATTATCATTTGTCATAAAACAGATAATCATGAAACACCCTGAATCGAAGAACAGACGCAAGGCAAGATGCGAGGCAAGATTTTTAAATGAAATATTGGGAAGAGTGCAATAAAGAGACTGGCTACGAAAGGCCAGACGCCCTACACATGGTAATCCTAAAGAACATAACGTAGGAGTCTGCAAGAGGCCGGTGGGCCTGTACAAGGCAGCTCCTTTGAACCTGAGCTCCCGTGTATCTAACCCCACCTAATATCACTGTCCATGAATTTATCTAATCTATTTTTGAATGTGACAATTGTATTGGCACTCACCACACGACTGTTCAGCCTGTTCCACTCATCTACCACTCTGTTAGTAAACCAATTTTTGCCTATGTCCCTGTTGAATCTGAATTTATCCAGTTTAAACCCATTACTACGTGTCCTACCCGGTTCTCTTACCAACAGAACCTTATGAATATCTCCCTTATTAAAGCCCTTCATCCATTTATAAACCTCGATCATGTCTCCTCGCCTTTCTAGAGATTGCAAGTTTAACTGTTTGAGTCTTTCCTCGTATGGCAAGTTTCTTAACCCTTGAATCATCTTAGTCATCCTCCTCTGCACATATTCTAACATTTTGATATCCATTCTATGGTAATTAAGGTGATCAGAACTGAACCGCATAATCAAGATGAGGTCTAACTAATGCTAAATATAGCCGAGAAAGATTAAGGCGCTTCTGTTGCTTACGCTCCTTGAAATGAAACGCAGTACCCTGTTTGCTCGATTTCTAGCTTGAATGCATTGTGCCCTTGGACGGAGATCAGAGCTCACTAAGACCCCTAAGTCCCTCTCGCATCCAGACCTGCTTTTGGGAGTGTCATTTAAGCAATAGTTATGTGAGGGGTTGTTCCTACCTACACTCAGAACAGTATTCAGCAATTAACTCTCCTTCCCATTAAAAAATCTAACCTCCATTTGAAAAATCAATCGCTTTTGCATCAACTAAATATGTTTGATTTGTTTCACTAATCAACTACACAATTCTTGAACCAGTTTTTACCGGTCTCCTTAAACCTGAATTTATCAAACTTGCTGTGAGTTCTGATTTTCTTTTAACGTGCTTATTTACTTGTGCCGCCCATGGCACCGGTAGACTCTTGAAGGGCCTGGTGGTCATCCACACCCCGCTGGTGGAGTGAGAAAAATCATTTTAAGTGGTTGCCGTGATAATGATTTGGCCATGCTGCGTCCCAGGGCTCATGTTGGCCAAAGTCGCCCTAACAACCCATGTAATCCACTTAAATTACTACACCGTTCATATTTTTCTTTAATTACTAATAGAAAAGAATATATTTTTGTAATTAGGGCACAAAAATTAAACAGTATAATCAAGTGAAACAAACTATTTACTTTGGGTTTCTGAGGTTATATCGTTTCTCTGGAACAACTTTTAACAAAGCGACAGGTAAGGATGATAAACTGGCACAGCATGTTTCAGGCCTTGCCCTAATTTATTCATCATGTTTCACTAACAATAAGTGGATAATCTAAACATTCATAAGAGTGAAGGACCAAAATATATTAATATGGTGGATCGTGCGTATTATTCCTCCAAGGGATCGCGTTGCGAGGCTAGCGTGGCATAGCTGTGACGTAGTTATGCTTACGAGAGAGAGAGAGAGAGAGAGAGAGAGAGAGAGAGAGAGAGAGAGAGAGAGAGAGAGAGAGAGAGAGAGAGAGAGAGAGAGAGAGAGAGAGAGAGAGAGAGAGAGAGAGAGAGAGAGAGAGAGAGATTGTTGTTGTCGAAAGTTTTAAAATACTTAATGGCTTTACGAATGTGGACAATTCAAAATTGTTTATAATCGATGACACTTTGCGAACGAGAAATAATGGCACAAAACTTAAGTGTAAACAAAGAAATTCAGACTGCACCAAATTTTTCTTCACCAACGTTGTAGTGCGAGAATGGAATAAGCTCCCACCTTCAGTGGTCTAGTGCAACACGATTGCCTCCATAAAATACAAGCTCGACCGACATCTTCTACATAATAATAAGTAAAGTAGAAATGCAAAGTTTTGGAGCCATCTGATTTTAATATGAAATCGCTTAGGTTTAAGGACAGGCCACCTAGTCTGGACCATAGGGTCTGTATGGTCTGAATTTTTATGTATATCTATGTAAATCAAAATTACATATTTTCATCTCTTGATGATGTCATGTGCCAGGGCCGTGCGTGTTGGTGCTTCGGAACGGCGCGCCGACACAGCGAACCTATAGTACATATTTCCATTTGAAACTGGCCGGTGGGGTGTAAGCCTATGCGGGTCAGCCCCGCGCCACATCTCTGCCACACACTCTCAAAACTCTCACTCTCATGTCAGCTATTTAGTACCTTTAAATGAATTTAAATAAATAATTGGATAATCCAATAAGGTCATATAGTGTTAAGATTGTTTTGTTTTTAGGATAATAACAAAGATTTACTATAAGTACCACGACACTTGACGTTGGAATATAACATTGTCAAGTGTCGTGGCATTTATACAAAATCTTTGTTATTATCCTAAAAACAAAACAATCTTAACACTATATAATCAATTATCTATTTAAATTCATTTAAAGGTACTAAATAGCTGACATGAGAGTGAGAGTCTTGAGTGTGTGCCAGAGATGTGGGGCGGGGCTGACCCGCATAGGCTTACACCCCACCGGCCAGTTTCAAATAGAAATATGTACTATAGGGCGGGGCTTTTCTGGCCCGTTTTTCAAGGCGTGATTAGTTGGCTTTGTTGATTTTTGTTTCACTTTTATGACTGTGTTTGCAATGTCGACTGAGTATGGAAATCCAACACTTCCAACTCCGTCCTCAAAATGGAAGTAAAAAAGCCAAACAGCCAAACAACTATGAACACCAGCACCGTGTTTGAAGATTGCGGCGTTTATTCTCCAGGCTACTCACGGACCTCAGCTGATGGACATTACCACGTATAATGTAATGGAGTTGTTTTCATAAAAGTGTAGAAATGTCTCATTTGCCCCTTATTTGTATACCACCTCTTGCCCCTTACGTCTCTCCCCAACTGCCCATTCCATTTCTACCGGACCAGTAAAATGAAATAATGAGTTCAGTGTTTGAGTGACCTCCTCAGTATGCTAGTGTTCGCTGAGCCAGAGAATAGGAGACTGTGAGCGCCATGTTGTTACCCAAAGATCAAATTGATGCTGATTCAATAGTGTCGTTTGCGTGTTCTCTGTGTACTTCTTGGAGAACCTGACCGTACCTCCTAGAGCTCAGAAAACACTATTATATCAGCATCATCTGAATTTAGTGCGGCTCTTTAGGTATCAAAATGGCGGCTGTGATGAGGGTGGCCAAACTCTCGTTTTCTATGGCTCTCTGTGTCTGTTGCTATTAAAAAAAATAATGCTGGAAAGGAGGCGCTGTGTTCGTCTTCGACACGGTCGTTCCAGCGATGCCCCCATGATCCTGCAAAGGCACTTGTTACCAAAGGCATCAACACGCCTCTTCAAGTCACTATTCAGTGTCCATGTCTCCCTGCCATACTGTAAGACTGAACTGTGTCATCCAGTAAGCCTTAAAGCGACTGGACCTTGGTTTTGGTCCAAAAGGTAGAAACATAGACAACATAGGAGGGGGGGGGGGGCCATAGTCCCCCTAGGTCCCCCAGAAATTACGGCCCTGATACCACCAACAGAGGTAAGAGCCAATGAGCAGCACTGGAACAAGTACACGTCCATTGATCCCTGCTAACGCTCGTAGGTGTCATCGCGCACCTGCAGGCATCGCTCTCTCTCATAGAAAGTCTCTGATATTCTTTTACTTAAGTACGGCAACTGCTACAAGTGGTTCAAGCATTACTGGTCAGTCGTCGGCGTTATTGGAAGTTCAAGAGGCATTAATAATCATCAATTAATCACAAAGCAATTACGTCCTACTTTTGGAGGGAACTATTATATAAAAATATTGTATAATAAATGGAGCAAATGAATATAGGGAGAAAGTAATTCAGAAACTATCATTTATAAGATAAACGATAAATAACACTCGCAATTAATACTAGTTCGCCATGGCCGTTCGGAACGAGAGATATCAACAATGGGCACTCACTTCCTTAAGCATATGATCAGGAAAAAATATTAGGCTTTTAAATGCTCCAGTTTTGAAGAAAAAAAATATCCACCATATTCATATAAACATAACGATAAGTGTCACACCACCAGGCAAGGTTACTCCTCAAGCTTGATGAAGCACTCGTCCTGCTCTGCGCCCTTCACCTGCCTACCTCTGTTGCCCACTGCCTTGCCCTGCCTTCCGCCGCATTTCATGTTTGCCACCGCATTCCCCTAAGTCTCAATGGCCCCCTAGCCAATTTTGGTTACGAGGGGTGAGTATGGGCAAACACTAGAATAATACCTAATTTTGTAGCAATACATACCAGACCCTTAAAAAAAAGTCAAAGATTACGGGCACCAGGGCGGACAACACTACTACACAACCACAGTAACTACTACCTTTGCTTCCACAAGTGCTGGTCATCAACTGGAGAATAAATAGGAGTTTTCTACCACACGCGGCGCACCTCTCTTTTTCAGTCTAAGTTATAGCAAAAACCCATCACTCTAACAGGAAAAGCTTACCTCAAGTTCTTCCACGCTTGGTGGAGCCCAAAATTTCTAGGGTACCTCATCTAACACTCGAGACTCGTTGGTGGGGCTTCAAGTTATCTCTTAGAGGAGATGTAGATAAAAACTTCGCCTTAGCTTTTTCTCAGCACAAACCATCCCTGAAAAGAACAACAAAAAACACCAGCTTATAAAGAGAGAAGCAGTGGTTGTAGGGCACGATGTAGCCCAAAGGTTTAGGCACTAAGGGTATAGGACAGGAAAAGTCGCCTACAACAACAAACAAGACATGCCAGCTTTCAAGTCGCAAAGAAGGGCATTCATTTTCCAACCCCAGGAGTATTTTTTCCCTCAGCTTCATATATTCACAGGAGCTCCTCTCTCTCTTAGGAGGATACTTACGTCACAAATAGTATACACACACTTTCATACTTTCAAACAGGACTTAGCATTTCCATCAGGTTACCCCCACGGATCCACCTTACGTGATCCGTCCTCTTGGCGTCTGGTCCAACCATCTATCTATTTATCTATAAGTCTATATTTATATTTGTGTATATATATTTACACGAGTTATCGCCTCTATAAGCTACAACCAGCGCTAGTACTTTTTTTACGGTGATAGGAGGCAAACTACAGGCCAAAAATAGTAACTATAAACGAATGAAACGTTCACACAGTCATGTAGCACTTCAGCATTACATAACCACACGTGTTACGGAGAAAGCAAATAACCAGTGCTGCTTCATACGAATATTTTCCTTATAGATGCCCTAGTAGCTCAACGCAGGTGTACCAGTGAGGATTCAATGAGGAGTGCTTACTCCATAAAATTAGCTCATTGTATCAGTACCGCCGCGTGAAGCCTAATGCTACATTAAACCATTGTAGAAAACGGTGTAGTGGCGTTCATCCTTTGGGAGAACTACTCTAGCTGTAGCAATGCTCGTTATGGTTGTTATGAACGTCAATATTCCTAATGAATGCATATATGTAGGGCAGCAATTGTATCGGTGATGTATGTAAGGTGTCAACATAGCTCATCGACAACATTTAATGGTTTATGAAAATATTTTACGTAAAATAAAAAGTCATGTTTACCTGTAGACGACACAGGTGATGCTAACGTACAATGCGTTGGCCACAACTCATTAATGATCAGTTAGGAACTTTTGTGCTATTTCTGAGGCGCACGCTGCACGGCCGGGCTAAACAATCCGTGGTGGTGAGGCTTACTCGTACAATATGCTGAACACCTTATGGAACGTCATCAAAACACCTGAGCGTCCAATAATTAGCAACACTAACCTCGCCAGTCGCCGCTGCTGCACAACCCCCTGACCCGAATCGCGGCCCACAGCACACTGGACTACTAACCGCCCGAGGAAACGCTCAACAAAAGCTTCGAAACTGTATCGAAACACAACATATTCGTTTAAAGACGTGCTCTAATTTGTCAAGCATTTCAATACGACTTTTAGGATTGATAAATTCGGGACACTACAAAATTTACCGTTGCCACAGGAAATGAAAAAAATAATAATAACTAAGAAAATAAAGTCTAGGATTGAGTGTGAGTTTACTTGGTTCTCGTGTCAGGTGAATTCCCTCCAAGTGTTGTGAAACCTCCATAAAATCAGACTCATCTGATAAGGATACTTTTCACAATATAGCAAAAGTTTAAGGCCAGAGTTATAATGAAACTTAATAATTGTCCTAGAAACTGGAAAAAAAACAAAAACAGAACTTTGGCCACTAAGGGGATGTATTCTGTG